>NC_034437.1:836588-843410 GCF_002078875.1 Numida meleagris
CACCGACGGGCGGAGGGCCGCCCCCCAGCCCCGCTCACCGCACTGACGCCCAGCGTGCCGCGCACGGCGGCCGGTGTCACCCCATAGAGGACGCCGGCCCCCGCCAGGGCGCCCAGCAGCTGGGCCAGCAGGTAGCCCAGGGCGCGGGGCAGGGAGAGCTGCGAGGCCAGCAGGAAGGCCAGCGTGATGGCCGGGTTGAGGTGCCCTCCGCTGACGTGCCCCAGCGCCTGCACCAGGGTGGCCTGGGCCAGCCCGAAGGCCAAAGCGGACCCCAGGACCCCGTGGGGGCCCGGGGACCAGCGTAGCGAAGCCCCCAGCCCCAGCAGGGTGTAAAGGAGGCTGCCCAGGAACTCGGCCAGGATGGCCCTCCAGAAGGAGGACGAGCGCAGCTCCCGCATGGCCCGGCCCCGCTGCCCGCTGCGGCCCCGCTCCCCTCCCGGGGGCCGCCCGCACCCACCTTTATAAGCCCCCCCCCAGCCAGCCCCGGGGGTGGGACCCCACCGCTGCCACCCCCCCTTAACCGCTTCGCTGCCCGGGATATGGGGTGGGTGAGGTGCTGTGCAGGACCCCAGTGCCCCCCCTCAGGGGCAGTCCCACAGCCCTGAGAGAGTGGGCACCCCCCCAGAGCTGTGCCCCCCACCCCTGGAGGTGCCAGTCTGGGGGGTGGCTCTGACCCATAGGTACCGTCTGGGGGGCCTAAGGTCAACAATATACTTGGGGCTGTGGGTGACACTGAGACCCCCCCCCTGCCAGCCAGGTTTTGGGGGGACACTATGGGAGGGCAGCGCTGAGAGCCAGTCCTCCCCAGCCCCACATCCTGGGGGCTGCAGGTGCCCCGTGCCCAGCCCCACATCACGGGGGTGCAGGTGCCCCCCCCGGGGGGGCTGCCGTGGCCCCCCCGCCTGGCTCTGGTGCATTCAGGCTGGCTTAGCAGGCACTAAGCCCCCGGCCGGGGGGATTAGGGCTCAGCGCAGCCATTGGCGCCCGCAGGAATCTGCCGGGGCTGCAGAGGCTCCGACAAAAGGCTTTGCTGCGCTCAGCGCCCGCACAGGACAGGAGCAGCCCCCCGGCCCCCACCGCGAGGCCAACAGGGGGGTACGGCTCGGGGGGAGTGCAAGGAGAGGCCCCACAGTGACCCCCTGCACCGGGACCCCTACCCCCAACACCCCACAGCACCACTCTGCGCTCATCTCTGGCCCAAAGCCACCTTTAATCCCCACTGGGGAAGAGGATGGTTGGGGGGGGGGGAGCAAGAAGGCAGGAGCCCCCCAGCCCTCCCATCAGGCTGTGCCCTGGCCCTGGGAGGCTGGGGGGGGGGAACGGGCAGCACTGGGGGGGGCAGTGGAGGGTGAGGAGTGGGATGGGGTAGTGGTCTCCACCAGCGCCACGTCCCGGCAGGTGAGGCAAGCACCCAGCTTCTCCCAGGAGGCACCGGGGGCGAAGATGAACTCATAGCAGAGCCCGGCCAGCACCGCACCCAGCACCGGTCCCACCCAGTACACCTGAGGTGGGGGGGGGGATCAGTGGGGCGCAGTAGAAGCGGGGATACCCAGGATGACACGAGGGTTGGGGGCTGCCAGGGGATGCAGGGCCCACACTAGGGATGGGGACCAACTGGAGGGAGCTGTTCCAAGAATGAGGAGGGAACCACGCTTGGGATAGAGCAGGAGGGCCCAAGGATGGGGATGGGGGGGCCCGTCCTGCAATGGGGGGACCAGGAGGACCCCATTTGGGGATGCAGCTGAGGGTGACTCGGGGGGAGTGCATGAAGGGGGGGGTTAGGGATTGCTGTCCTGGGGGAGGATGGGATGGGAGGGTCACACGCTGCAGCCGTGGGCACCCATCCCCGCAGTGGGGTCTCTGGGGGAGCCCAAAGATGCTGTGACTCACCCAGTGGTCGTCCCAGATGCCGGTGACGATGGCAGGCCCCAGTGAGCGGGCCGGGTTCATGCTGCCCCCCGAGAACGGCCCCTGGGGGAGGGGGTCAGGACTGGCTGGGCCGGGGGGCCGCAGGCAGGGGGCACTGGGGGGTCCTTACCGCAGCCAGGGCGCCAGCGATGATGGCACTGCCCAGGGCCACGTGGTTGGTGGTGGCAAAGGTGGTGAGCGCCAGCTGGAAGGTGGCAAAGATCTCCCAGGCCAGCGCTTGCCCCGCTGTTCCCCCTGCACTCACCTGTGGGCACGGCAGAGCCTCAGCACCCAGCGGCACCGGGATGGGCACAGGCACAGGGACACTCACCCTGGTGACCATTCCGGTGGCATCCGGCAGTGCCAGGCGTGCGGCGGTGGCAGCCAGCACGGCCCCGGCGCATTGTGCCAGCAGCGTGGCAGCCCCACGCAGGGCACTCAGTTTGCGGGTGCAGAGCAGTGCTAGGGTGAGTGCCGGGTTGGCCTGGGGTGCCCTGAGGGCACAGGTCAGTGTCCCAGCCGCCAACCCCCCCGCCAGCGCTGGCACCAGGGGGCTGGGGGCTGCTGAGGCGCCCAGGACCACCCCAGTGAAGATGAACGTTGCCACAGCCTCTGCCAGCACCTCCCGCCAGAAGCGCCCGCTGCGCAGCTCCTGCGGGCACGAGGTGGCTGGGTGTCAAGGTGATGGGGTGTCACGGTGATGGGACCCTTTAGCAACTTGGTACCGAAGTGATGGAGAGCCAGTGATGACCGATGTAAGTAACTAGATGCCTCAGCAACCAGGAACCACGGTGACAGAGGGTGTCTTGGCGACAGGGCACCTTGGCAATGGGGTCACCGTGGCAACTGGAGCAGCCCAGGAATGGGGGATCCCCATCGGGGGGAAACAGCCCCTCCCCCCCCCCCCCCCCCAGCAGGGTTAGGGGCTGAGACCACAGGCGACGGGGGCCATGAGCCTCATTCTCCTGACAGGGAAGGACCCCAGAGCCTCATAGCTAGGGCTCAGGGACAGATGGGGGGCTGGGGTCACGCGGCTCGCGAGGCCTTACCTCCCCTATGGCCATGGTGCAGCTGAGGGACCAAGGTGAGCGCAGAGGATGCCCGAGGCAGGGGCACCTCCCACCCCCTGGTCCTGCCAACCCCCCTGGATGTGGGGAGGGAGGACCCCACACCTGGCACAGAGCATCCCCAGAACACAGGAGGGGGCTGCCAACAGGGCACAGCCACGGCAGGAGCTGCGGGGGGGCTGAAATTGGGCTCGGGCACCCCAGGATGCTCTGGGTGCCATGGCAACGTGCAGGGGCACTTTGGGGTGTTGCCACGTCAACCAGCACCAGGTGCCCAGGCGGGAGATGAAAGGCAAAGATGAAAGGAGTGGGTAAAGAGATGAAAGAAGGGGGGGGGTGGGGTGGTTCAGGGGACGGTGTTTGTGGGGGGAGCAGTAGATGGGGCCAGCTCTGCTCACAACACAGAGCCAGGAGGGCACCGGGGAACCCCTCACAGGCCCGATTCTGGGGGCAGCAGGAAAGGATGGGAGGGGCCGTGGAACCGGGGCTGCCCCCAGCCCTGCTGCAGCCCGAGGGGGGGGGGTGAGGGGGGGCCGGGCCCCACGTCCCTGCCAGCTCAGCAGCCCCACACATGGCGTGAGTCAGCGGGTCCCTGCCCAGGGCCTGGCTCAGCACAGCCCCGCAGCCTCCCCGAAAGAGCCAGAACAATCCCTGCACAAAGGGCCTGGACGGGGACGGACGCACTGACACGCAGCCCGCATCCCGTGAGCCCTGCCCCCAGGACATGGGGCTGAGGTGGGGGGGGGACGGACGGACGGACAGTGCAGTTCCACGGCCCCACGGCCCCCAGGGGCCCTCTGTGGGGCACAGGCCAGGCCACACAACCTACTTCAGCCCCACAGGAGGCTCAGGTGCTCCTCAGGCTCTCTGGGACGCGTTACCCTGCCCTACAACCCCTCCAGAGGACCCTCTCCTGCCCCACAGAGCCCCCCCGGCACACGCTGCCCCACAGAGGCCCCCGCTGCCCCCAGATCCCCTCTGCCCTTCCGGGCCTGAAGGATAAACCCGCGAGGCGCCAAGATGGCGGGCCCCTGTCCGCCTTCAGCCGGAGTCACGCGGCGGGGGTGGGAGGTGCCAAGATGGCGGCGGGGCACGTGACCGACAGCTCCAAAATGGCTGCGCCCATGGATACGGTGCGACCGCCTCCGCTGTGGGGGTAATGGCGACGGGGGCGGGGCTTTGCGGTCTTAAAGGGGCCGCGCCCTCCTTATAGGCCTCGGCCGTTGCAGGCCCCGGTTACCGAACCCCGCTAACACGGGGCTGTATCCCCAAAAACCCCTTTAAAGCGCGGACCGGGCCTCTTCCCGAGCCTTTCACTCCTAGGCCGCAGCCGCCCGGCGGGGCCCGCCCCGGATCCCGCGTCACGTCAGGCGGAGCCGCCCGCCCCGCCGCGCGCTCCGGGATGCTGCTCTCGGTGCCGCCGCCGCGCCCGGGCCTGGCCGCCTTCGCCTGTAGTAAGGGCGGAAAAAAGGTAAATGGGGGTGGGGGGGGAGGACAAGGCCTAGGCCGCCCTTCCCTCCGGGCCTGCCACGCCAGGCCCCGCCGCCCGCCCCTTCGGGCCTCCCTCCGGGCGGGCGGCGGGGCCTGGTGGGGCACGGCCGGAGTGGGAGGCGGCCCCAAGCGGGACCGGGCCTCGGTGACACCGACTGTCCTCCCCTCCGCCGCCCCCCAGCAGCCCTATGTGCCGCCGTCGCAGCCCATGGGCCCCCCCAGCCCCAGCCCTTCTTCCGGGGGGGCGGGCGAACAGCTGAGCAAAACCAATCTGTACATCCGGGGGCTGCACCCCGGGACCACCGACCAGGACCTGGTGAAGCTGTGTCAGCCGTGAGTGGGGACTTCGGGGGGGGGATGCGGGGGGCTTCGTTAAGGGGGGGGGGGGGGCAATTAGGAACACCCCTTCCCCTTCCCCCCCCCCACACGCACACACTTGATTCCTTATACAGTTATGGGAAGATCGTCTCCACCAAAGCCATCCTGGACAAGACGACCAACAAGTGCAAAGGTGGGGGGGTGGGATCTGGGTTTTGGGGTCCCTCTCTTATTTAGGGTATAAAGGGAAAAAAGGGTAATGGTTTGGGGGGGGGTCCTTTTTGCTGTATTTAGAGCCTAAGGCAAAAGGGAGGGGGTTCAGGGTTTTGGGATCTGAGGGAAGGGGGGGTTTAAGGCTTTGTAGTTGGGATTGGGTAGTTGTAGTGAGGGTTGGGGTCTGGAAATCAGGGTTTTGGGGTCACTTAGTGTCTAAAGGAAAAGGACTTGGGAGGTATCAGGGGTTTGAGGTCCCTTTCGCTGTATTTAGGATTGGGGGTGGGGGTCAGAGTTTTGGGGTCTCTTTCACTATATTTAGAGTCTAAGGGGAAAATAGGGTGTTGGGTTTTATGGCTTAAGGGGAGGGGATTAGGGTTTTGGGGTCACCGTCACTGTATTTAAGGTCTAAGGGAAGGAGGGGGGGGTTGCATTTTGGGGGCCCTTTCACTGTAATTATGGTCTAAGGAGGAGGGGGTGTGTTGAGGTTTGGGGGTCTGAGGGAAAGGGGTGGGGTTCAAAGCCTTGGGGTCCCTCTCACTCTGTGTGCCCCCCCCCCCCCAAGGCTATGGCTTCGTGGACTTCGACAGCCCCACAGCAGCCCAGAAGGCGGTGACAGCGCTCAAGGCCAGCGGGGTGCAGGCACAGATGGCCAAGGTAAGGCCCAGGGGGGGGGGGGGGAGGGAGGCCTCAAAATCCGGACCCTCCCCAGCGGGTGACCTCGCCGCCCCCTGATCCCTCCCCACAGCAACAGGAGCAGGACCCAACCAACCTCTACATCTCCAACCTGCCGCTGGGGGTGGACGAGCAGGAGCTGGAAGCGCTGCTGAAGCCCTTTGGGCAGGTGGTGTCCACCCGCATCCTGCGGGACCCCCACGGGGCCAGCCGCGGTGTGGGCTTTGCACGGTATGGGGAGATGTGGGGCTGGGGGAGCCCGAACAGCGAGTTGGGCTGCGTGGGCCCTGGGGGGGGACACCCAGGAGGGCCCCCTCCAGCCGTTTTCCCCCCACCAGGATGGAGTCCACGGAGAAGTGCGAGGCTGTCATCACTCACTTTAATGGGAAGTACATCAAGACCCCCCCAGGGGTGCCAGGTAGGCTGTGTGGGGGGGGGGGACAGGGGAGCAGGGTGGCTGGGTGCTGGCTGATGACACTGACAGCCCTCCCCCACAGCCCCCCCGGACCCGCTGCTCTGCAAGTTTGCAGACGGGGGGCAGAAGAAACGGCAGAGCCAGGGCAAGTTCGTGCCCAATGGGAGAGCCTGGGCCCGGGACAGTGACGCGGTAAATGGGGCCTGGGGGCAGAATGGGGCACGGTGAGGGGGTTCTTATTTGGGGGGGCAGAGCTGTGGGGCAGCTCTGACTCCTCTGTCCCCTCCTAGGGCACTGTGACCTTGGCCTACGACCCTGCCACAGCGCTGCAGAATGGGTGAGTGCCCCCCAGATCCCATGCTCCTGGTTGTGGGGGTGGGAGGCAGATGGCTGTAGCCTCCACCCCATAACCCACTCCACCCCACAGGTTCTACCCTGCACCTTACGGCCTGGCCCCCAACAGGATGATTGCGCCCACCGCCCTGGCCCCCTACCTGCCCTCACCTGTCTCCTCCTACCAGGTAAATGGGGGCACAGGGTGGGGGTTCCCTGCAGGGTGGGGGTCCCTGCAGTGGGCTGGCCACAGCCCCCACCCACTGGTTGCTCTGCAGGTCCACAGCCCCACCTGGATGCACCAGTCCTACCTCGTGCAGCCCACGGTGAGCACAGAGGGAGGGGACGCAGAGCTCCTCCCACCCCTTGCTCCCATATCCCCACCCCCCACGTGGTCAGAGC
>NC_034437.1:843510-849008 GCF_002078875.1 Numida meleagris
CATGTGGCATGTGGTCCCTTCTGAGCAATGCACAGTGTTGCAGTTGGGTCAGGGGGGTCGCAGCAGGGAACACCCTCCACACACACGGTCCTGTGCGGGCAAGAGCTTTCAGCACACGATGCCACAGGCACGCTCCTTGCCATCTGCGCACACGTGGGCCGCCCTTGCACTGCCAGGCACATCATCTCGCTCAGGCACTGCAGGTCTTCACGTGACGGTATGCGGACACAACAGGGCCAGCCCTTGATGATTTTGCAGCTCATTCCCGCTTTGCAGTGGAGGTTTTGCAGGAAGGTCGGGAGACACAGGTGGGACAGCGGTGCGGGGCCAGGGCCGTGGCCGGCTCGGGGCACAGCTCCGCTCCTTGGCACCGCAGGACGCTTAGTCGGTGGGGGTGTGGCGCACGCTGTTCCCTGTGCTCCGAGATGAAGCTGTCCCCTTGGGTCAGAGCCGAGGGCTGCTCCTCGTCCGCGCTCCCCTATGGGCTGTGTGGCTGGGGGGCTGTGGGACTGTGAGCTGTGGGGCTGTAGGACTGCGCGTGCCGCTTTCCCCTTTCTACGGGATTTTCTGGGGGGTTGGCCTGGGGCTCTCTAGCACTGCTGGATTGCTGTCATGCTCTTTTTGCCGCTCCTTCTCCCCCAAGCTGAGCCGCTGCGGAGCTGGTTCCGGAGCATGCCACTCTCCGAGGCATGCGGGAGCGCCGCCCACGCCGTGCTGCTGCCGCAGCGCCTGCAGGAGTTCACAGCCTGCCTGTAGAAGCTGCGCCCGCCGTGCCCAGCCCCGGACATGGCCCCAGGCAGCATGCAGGCCTGGTGCAGGAGCACGGTGGTACGTGGACCCCCCCCGGTGCTCTGCCGTTCCCCCCCGGTGCTCAGCCATCCGCTCTGCAGGAGGATGATGCTTCGGAGCGGGTGCTGTCGGAGGAGGACGTGGCAGCGGCTGTGGATGCCTGGGCCTGCGGTGCCGCTGCGCTGCTCAAACCCTGGCGGCCTCTGGAACCTGTGTGAGTGCCAGCGTGCATGGGGACTGTGGGGTGGTGGTCCACGGTGCTCCGAGCTGTGGTGCCGTGATCTGAAGGGCTCTGTGCGGCGCAGGTTGCCAGTGAAGGGCACGAGGAACGTGCTGATCACCGGCACCCTGCCCTACGTCAGCAATGTGGCCCACCTGGGCAACATCATCGGCTGCGTCCTCAGCGCCGACACCTTTGCCGGGTGAGCGGCCAGGGGGGCCGTCGTGCCCGGTGCCCATGCCGCATGCAAACCCACGGCCTGCAGGCACTGCCGCCTGCGGAGCTGGAACGCGCCGTACGTGTGCGGCACTGATGAGCACGGCACGGCCACCGAGACCAAGGTGGTGGAGGAGGGGCCGGCGCCACGGGAGATCTGCGACAAGTAGCACGGCGTCCACGGCGACATCTACCGCTGCTGCGACATCTCCTTGCATTCCTTCGGCTGCACCAGCACGCCGCAGCAGAGCACATGAGCATCTCTGTGTGGCCCACAGGGTGGGGAGGGCTCTCCGGCACCACTAGATTGCTGTCGCCTCACTCTTTCTTCTTTCTTCCTGCAGGATTTAATGGGGGGGGACAGCCCAGGGCTCTCTGGCACCACCGGATTGCCACCGCCTTGCTCCTTTCTCTCTCCTCTCACAGGATTTTATGGGGGGGGCTCTCCAGCACTCCCTGATTGCCACCGCCTCGCTCCTTTCTCTTGTCCCGCCGCATTCTGCAGGACATCTTCCAGCGCCTACAGGCCCGCGGCTTCGTGCTGCAGGACACGGTGCAGCAGCTGCACTGCGTCAGCTGGCAGCACTTCTTGGCTGACCGCTTCGTGGAGGGCACCTGCCCCTTCTGCACCTACCAGGAGGCGCGTGGCGACCAGGGTGACAAGGGTGGCAAGCTCATCGACACCGTGGAGCTGAAGGTGGGTGGGGGGTGCTCGCTGCGCCCGTGGGCCGATGTTGCACCGGGTGCCATCCGAGCCGCACTCATTCTCTGACAGACGCCTCGCTGCAAGCTGTGCGGCAGGAGCCCCACACTGAAGCCCACCCGGCACCTCTTCCTCGACCCCCCCCAAGGTGAGCGTTCCCCCGCTGTCGGCCGGGGGGGGGGAGGGGACAGAGCTGCCCCTGTGCCCTGCCTGCCATGCGTGCTGCCCGCAGATGGAGGAGCGGCTGCAGCCATGGCTGGAGCACTGCTGGGCCACTGGGAACCGGACGGCCAACACCCGCTGCATCACGCACTCCTGGATCCATGATGGGCTGCAGCTGCGCTGCATCACGTGGGACCTGCGGTGGAGCACACCCGGGCCTCTTGACGGCATCTGCGACAAGGTGGGTACTTCCATGACAAGGTGGAGACCGGCTGGGTGCTAAAAGCAATTGGGGTTTGAGCATCGCGTGCACTGTCTGTCACTGTGGGCATCCCTCCATCACTGTCACTCATTTCTCTGGTAATTAGATTTCGGTCTGTGAATATTTAAAAAAAAAAAAAAAAAAAAAAGTAACATCAGTTCGTTGCTTTTAGATGAGTGTTCACAAGCAATGAACCCAGGTTTCCTGGGTTTGGAGATTTTTTTTTTTTCCTTCCAGTTCTGTGCTCTACACCTGAAATCAAATGGAAGAACCCTATGGAACGCCCCAGCTGCGGGCTCGCCCGGGCCCACGCTCCGCGCTGCTCTTTCCTCGGTCTCTGCTGCCACCGTGTGGCCAGAGCGCGGCACTGCACGAGCGGCGCTCGGGGGATGGCTGAGCTTCGGGAGGCGGCGGTGGTGGCGGCTTTAGGGTGGATGGTACTTGTAGAGATGGTGGTTTTTTGGGGGCAGTGGGGATCACGGTTGCTCCGGGCGGTCCGGACCTCCCCGGAGCCAGCACTGTCCCGCAGGGCGCTCCTGGAGCTGCTCAGCGCGTCGCTCCGCTCTCCCGGTCTGTGTATGGTAATAGGTCATCCAGTCACTAAGACGCATACGTTGGGAAACACAGAAGTCGCGACTCTCCCCTCTGACCTCTGTGCCGTCAGTTCGCCAATACCTACACTAATAGGTCTCGCGATTGTACTGCGCATGTGCATGTAAACGCGGAAGTAGAGTCTCTTTGTTTTAGCCGCTCTGCGCTCCAAGACCTCCAATCTCTATGATTACTTGGTCCTCCAGGGGTAGTAGACATGCACAAGGAGCTCTGACCGCTCTGCGCCACATTTCCGCCGATCTCAATGGTTTCCGCGCCACCAGGCGGCATTAGGCATGCGCACAGCCCCAAGCCGGCACATTGGGGAGCACAGGCACGCGGTGGGGGTCCGTCATCGTGCCCTAGAGAACAAGGGTGGCACAGGGATCTCTGGGGCGCACTGCGAAGCTTCCCGTGTGACCTAGAGCAGTCTCGGAGCCATTGGGTTCCATGGGAGTATCCTGGGGTGCCCAGAAGTCACCTCCCCCCACTGGGAGATGCCCCCATTTTTGGGGTGTCCCCAGTTTGGAGGCTCCCGACATCTAGAATGTCACCACTTCTGGGGTTTCCCCACTTTTAGGATTTCCCCATTTCGGGATGTCCCCATGTGCTTCCACTAAGGGAATCTCAGTTTTTGGGGTGTGGATGCAATGGGTTGAAGAGAGGGGTGGGATTGGGATGGGATTGGGATGGGATTGGAATGGGGATTGGGATGAGAAAGGGATGGGGTGGGGAACGGGAATGTGACAGGGATGGGATGGGATGGGATTGGGTTGGGATGGGGATGGGACTGGGGTGTGGATGGGACACGATTTGGGTGTGGATGGGGTTTGGGATGGGATGGGAATGGGACTGATTTAGGAATGAGAATGGGATGAGTTTGGGATGGGGTGGGGGTGTGGATGAGAATGGGATGGGATAGCAATGAGTTTCAGATGGGACAGGATGGGGACTGGGATGGGGTGGGGATGCAGCTGAGAACCCCCACCAAGCAGCACCAGCACGGCCGTTCTGATCACCTTTATTGGAGGAAACCAACAGAAAACCCAACAGCGCCCGGCGCCACGCAGCCTCACACCCCACAGCGCTCCCACCCCAAAAGCAATGGGGCAGGGAGGAAGATGGGGGCAGACGTGGGGCCAGACCCCTCCCCAAAGACCCCCACCCCCAAAAAAAAAACCCCAAAAGCAGCAGGGTGGAGCGGCAGGGCCCGGCCATGTTGGTTTTCTTCCTTTATTTCCTCCTTTTTGATGATTCTTGGCTTGACTTCGGCAGGGCGGCGGTGGGTTTTCCGTTCCATTTCGGTGCCAGGGTCGGGGATGGCCATCACTCGCCGCACTCCTCCTCCTCACCGTCCACCGACAGCGCTGCGTACTTGCTGGCGTGGCTGAACTGTGGGGTGCAGTGCCGGTGCTGCGGGGCAGGGCCCAAGCAAACCCACCCGCAATAGCCCCCAACGCGCAAAAAGCCTCCAAATCCCAGAGCCCCATAGGTCCCCAAAAGCCCCAAACCCACAGAAAAACCCCACAAAGCCCCCAAATCCCCCAAACCTCAAAGCCCAGGGCTGTGCCCCACAGCTCAGGCTGAGCATGGCACTCCCACCAGCCCCATGGGGTCACCCCCAGGTCCTGTCAGGTCCCCCCGCAACACTCACGGGGGCTGGGCTGTCCTCCAGTCTCTTTGGCTCAGGCGCAGCTCTCGCCTCATGCTCCTTGCGGCTGTCTTTCCTGGGGTGGAGGGGGGATGGGGATGGGACAGCAAGGGGCACTGAGCGGGGTGACGTGGTTCAGTGTCCCCTCATTAACCCTAACGAGCAGCACTCACCTCTCGGCCGAGCTCCCGCTGCGTGCCTTTGGGCCATCCCGGCCCCCATCCGGCTTGTTCTCGTCCCCTGGGGAGGGGACACAGCCACAGGCTGAGGATGCTGTGCCCCTCCATCCCAGCGCCACCACGTCCCCAGTGCCACCGAGGGGGCAGTCCCACAGCAAAGCCACCACTGTGCCCTCTGTGCCACCG
Source organism: Numida meleagris (assembly GCF_002078875.1). Lineage (NCBI taxonomy): Eukaryota > Metazoa > Chordata > Aves > Galliformes > Numididae > Numida > Numida meleagris. The sequence continues at coordinate 848,470 of NC_034437.1, forward strand.
AGGGGATGGTTCTGCCCCCCCACCCGGCCCCACTGCCCGTCCCCCTCACCTCTCCGGTGGGTGCTCCTTGGGGTGGCCCCGTTCTCTGCAGGTGGGCGGGGAGCCAGCTGGCTGCTGGGGGGACAGCAGGTCACAGCAAGGTCAGAACGGGGTCAGAGGGTGGGGCAGGTGTGGGGTCAGGCTTTGGGGTGAGCCACTGGGGGTTGGCTCCTTGGGTTGGCCTCTGGGGTCAGATATGGGAGTCAACCATTGGGGTTGGCTACTGGGATCAGATATGGGGGTCCCTCATTGAGTTGGCTATTGGGGTGAGCCATTGTGGTTGGCCAATGGGTCAGATACGGGGGTCAGATATGGGGGTCCACCATTGGTTTGGCTATTGGGTTTGGTCAGTGGGGTCAGACATGGATCTCAATCACTGGGGTTGGCCATTGGGGTCAGATATTGGGGGTCAACCATTGAGATCGGCCATTGAGGTAACATATGGGAGTCAGATACGGGGGTCCACCATTGGGGTTGGCTACTGGGATCAGATATGGGGG
>NC_034437.1:855113-856255 GCF_002078875.1 Numida meleagris
TGGGGGGTGGTCAGCCTCTACATCAGCTTTATAGGGGAACGGTTTTGGGATTTCAGCCCCACAGCAATCTTGCAGGGGATTAATTTCGGAGGTTCAGTCCTAGCAACAGCCTCGGGGGAACAGTTTGGGGTTCACCCCACACCAACCTCATAGGGGAACGATTTTGAGGGTTCTGACCCCACACAAATCTTAAAGGGGACTGACTGGGGGAGGTCCAGCCCCCCCCCAACCTTGCAGGAATGGTTTGGTGCTTTGTCCCCCTCCACCCCTACAGGGGTAACACCTGGGGGCCCCAGCCCCACGCCAAACTTTCAGGGAACCATTTGGGGTCCCAGCAGAACACTCTTGGCTCCCAGTCCCACAGCGAGCCCCCCCAAGCCCCCCTCACCTGCTGGGTGAGTGCTGCTCGGAGTCAGAGCCTGGGGAGCGCCCGGCGGCGCTGCCGCTGCGCTTGGCCCACGCGTTCTCCTTGGGGGGCGGTGCGGGCATCACCTTCAGTGGCTGCTTCTCCTCGCGGCCCTCCTCCTCGCGGCCACACGCGTCGCCCTCCACCGACTTCTCACTCTCCCTCCTCCGCGTGGCTGCGGGGGGCACACGGCGGTGGGCAGGGCTACAGACGGGCTCCCCCCACCTCTACCAACCCCTACCCCATCCCCGGACCCCTGCCCAACACCTACTCCTGCCGGTGGGGCCGGTGCCAGCGGTGGTGCCGGGGGGTCCGGCGGTCCCGCTCTGCGAGGACTCGCTGCCCGTCCGCGACCGCTCGGGGTTGTCCTCACTGCGGCTGCTGGGGTACCTGGAGGTGGGGGGCAGAGTGGGATGCGGCTCAGCGTGGCACCCCATGGGGTCACGCCCCCCCTCCCCCAATGTCGCGTCCCCCCACCGCTCCCGGGGCCGCCGCTCCAGCCTCTTGTCGTCCTCCAGCTGCCGCTGCAGCTTCTCCTGCTCCTTCTGCAGCCGCTCCTCCACCTCGCGCTCCCGGGCGGCCGTGTCCACGGGTTTGGCCCCCCCGAAGATGGAGGCGGCGCGGCTGGACTGCGGCGCGGGGGCCGCCGTGCTCTCCTCCTCCTTCGGAGCGCTGCGCGGCTTCAGGTTCAGCTTGGGGCGCTGCGTGGGGCCTGGGGGGGTGGCACGTGGGGGCT
>NC_034437.1:859242-860952 GCF_002078875.1 Numida meleagris
CATCCTAAATCCCACATCCCTCTACACCCCACACCCTGCATTCCTCCTACACCCTCCATCCCACCTCATACCCCAAATTCCCCTGTACCCCACATCATAAATCCCACATCGCCCAAATCCCCCCCTACACCCCACATCCTTCACCCACACCCCAAATCCTTCCACATCCCCCATCCCACCTCATACCCCAAATCCCCATTCCCCCACCCCATACTCCACATCCTGCATCCCCGTACACCCCACACCCTAAATCCCCTCCATCCTAATTCCCAAATCCCCCTACACCTTCCATCCTAAATCCCCCTACACCCCACACCCTACATTCACCTACACCCTCCATCCCACCTCATACCCCAAATTCCCCTGTACCCCACATCCTAAATTCCACATCACCCATCCCACCCCCCATCCTCCAAATTCCCCCCATTCTCAATCCCACATCCCCCTACACCCCCACCCCACATCCTGCATCTGTCTACACCCCCCTGCCCCCGCCCCTCCCCATTACCCCTCTCGTCACGCCGGAAGTCATCCCGGCCGTAGTCATCGCGTGCGCCCCAGCGCTCCATGCGGTCATCACGCCGCTCGTAGCGGTCGTCGTAGCGGTCGCTGCCGCCCCGGAAGTCGTCGTCGCGGCGGTACCCGCTGCCGAAGGCCCTCCGGCCACTGCCGATGCGCGAGTTGTAGCCTGGGGGGTGCAGAGCTCAGCCCCCCTGCGCCCGCAGTGCGGGGACTCACCCTCAGCTGCTGGGACGCGCCCTCAGCTAGCGGGGTTCACCCTCGGGTCATGGGGTTCACTCTCACATATTGGGGTTCAGACTCAGGTATTGGGTTTAATCCCCAGATACTGAGACTTGTCCTCAGCTATTGGGATTTACCCGTAGATACTGGGATTTGCCCTCAGATATTGGGATTAACTCTCAGATATTGGGATTCACCCTCAGCTACTTGGATTCAATCTCAAATGTTGGGATTCATTCTCAAATATTGGGATTCATCCTCAGATGTTGGGATTCACTCTCAGATATAGGGATTAACTCTCAGCTATTGGGATTCACCCTCAACTGTTTGGATTCACCGTCAAATGTTGGGATTCACCCTCAGTTATTGGGATTAACTCTTGGGTGTTGGGATTCGCCCTCAAATACTGGGATTCATCCTTAGCTATTGGGATTCACCCTCAGATACCGGGATTCACTCTCAACTACTTGGCTTCACTCTGAAATACTGGGATTCACTTTCAGATGCTGGATTCCCCCAGGCCCCTGCCACCCGCTCCCTGTCCCCACAGGGCAGCACCGCCTCACCCCGGTCATAGTCCCTGCTGCGGTCATCGTAGCGATCTCTGCCGCCGAAGCCGCGGTCCATGTCACGCCGTGGGCCGTCGCGGTACCGATCATCGTAGCGATCCCGATACCCTGCGGGACGAGGCCGCCAGCGGGGTCAGGGCTCACACAGCCCCGTGCCCATGGGTCTCCGCTCTGACCCCGACTCACTGTCCCCAAAGGCGTCGTCCCCGCGGCGCGGTGGGAAGTCATCGAAGCTGTCGGAGGCGGCGGGCCGCGCGCGCCAATCGCTCTCGAACCTCTCTGAGTCCCGGAAACGGTCGCGGTCCCGTCCGAAGCAGCGATCGTCCCGGTCTGAGGGAGAGGATGGGGCAGGGGGCAAAGAAAAGGGGCAGGGGGCAAAGAAAAGGGGCAGGGGGCAAAG
>NC_034437.1:861182-867513 GCF_002078875.1 Numida meleagris
CAGGGGGCAAAGAAAAGGGGCAGGGGGCAAAGAAAAGGGGCAGGGGGCAAAGAAAAGGGGAAGGGGGCAAAGAAAAGGGGAAGGGGGCAAAGAAAAGGGGAAGGGGGCAAAGAAAAGGGGAAGGGGGCAAAGAAAAGGGGAAGGGGAGGAGTATGAGATTTTGGCTGGGGACAGAGCGCAGTGCGGCAGGCACCACTGATGCTCTGGAACCACACGGCAGCTGTGCCATCGTGCAACAGGGACACGGGCGTGGGGATGCAGTCCGGTGGGTGTCCCCCACTGCTGAGCCCCTGCTCTGCCCACAGCCAGCCTCCAAGCCAGCCTGCAGCCCAAAAGACCCCAAACCCACTGTTTCTGACCCAAACGGGCCGTGGGGGTCTGATGGAGCGCAGCCGGGCTGCACACAGACTTGGCCAAGCCTGAGGAGCTCACCTTTATCCTGAGCTTGGTCAGCAACATCCACTCGTATCCTTCTGTTTCCTAGAGACTGGAAAAAAAAAAAAAAGAGAGGAATCAGCGCCCATGAATTGGCCAGAGCCAACGTTGGGACGATGCTCAAGCGCAGAGCAGGTGGCTTGTACACCATGGGAGCTCCTCTGCAGGCCCTCAAGCCAAAGTCCTGCTCTCCAGGAGACCCTAACAGCAACGTTCTGCTCTCCTGGGGGACCCTAAAGCCAAAGTTCTGCTTTTCTGGGGACCCTAAAGGCAAAGTTCTGCTCTCCTAGGTGCCCTAAACACAACATTGTGCTCTCCTGGGGGCCCCACGACCAACATTCCACCCCACGCCAGCCCTCCCTGCGTCATTTTTCCCACCCTGGGAAGGCCCACGCTTGGTGGTGCCTCTTTGGTGCTTCCCAGACTGCGTGGAGCCTGCCCCAGGGCTGACGTTCGGTGTCCTGAGCTCACCTCCTCATTGAGGCTCAGCGCCTGGAACAAGGAGTCGATGTCTTCAAACTCAGCGTAGCCAAAACCTTTCAACCTTTCGGGGTTGGTGGGCTCCCGCGGCAAGCGCACGGCACTGATCTGCGGGGAAGAAAGAGGAGGAGGAGGAGGAGGAGGAAGGTGCACGTTAGGGCTGATGTCCTACGGTCAGACACAAAACCATCGGGCTGTCCATGAGCATGCAGCTCACTGCTATCCCTGGGGGTCTTCTGTCGGCCCCATTTTATCCCTTCTGTACAACCCAAAGCCATCAGATGGTCCTGTGATCTTTCAGGACCTTTCCAACCCAACCATTCTATGGTTCTGGGATCTTCAAGAACTCTTCCACTCCAACCATCCTATGGCTCTATGATCTTCCAGGACCCTTCCAACACAACCATTCCATGTTTCTATGATCTTTAAGGACCCTTCCAACCCAAACATCTCATGGTTCTATGATCTTCAAGGACCCTTCTATCATTCTAGGATCTTCAAGGACCCCTCCGGCCCAATCATCCCATGGTTCTATGATCTCGAAGGACCCTTCCAACCCGCTCATCTCATGATTCTGTGATCTTCAAGGACCCTTCCAACCCAATTGTCTCACGGTGCTATGATCTCTAAGGACCCATCTACCATTCTATGAGCTTGAAAGGCCCCCACAGCCCTGCGCCTGACCGATGACCTACAACCTTCACCCCATTTGGTCACTGCAGACACTTCCAAGGACTAGAACCCCAGAGAACCCGCCCCAAAACCCCGCTCCGCACCGCGTCCCCCATATGACTCACGTTGAGGCCCCGGAAGAAGTCCTTGATGGAGTCCTCGGTGACGTCGTAGGGCAGGTTGCCCAGGAAGGCCGTGTAGGGCGGGCACTTGGGCAGGCGGCTGCGGTCGATGTTGGGCTCACGCGCGGCACGGGGGGCGGTGGGCAGCAGCGAGCGGTCGATCAGCGGCGCCCGGTACACGTCATCATCGTTGCTGTGCCACGCGGTGGAGACTGTGGGAGAGAACAGTGGGGCTGCAGCAGGTGGCCATGGTGTGGAGGTGGTGGCCGTGGGCTAGAAGGGGTGGCCATCGTGTGGAGGTGGTGGTCATGTGCTGCAGGACGTGGCCATAAGCTGCAGGAGGTGGTTACAGCATGGAGGTGATGGCCACATCATGGAGGTGGTGGCCAAGGGCTGCAGGGAGTAGCCATAGCATAGAGATGGTGGCTATGAACTGCAGGGTGTGGACACAACATGGAGGCGGTGGGCATATCATGTAGGTGACTGTCTCCTCATCTAGGTGGTGGCCAAGAGCCACAAGGGGTGGCCACACGGAGGTGGTGACTACATGCTGCTGGGGGTGGGCACAGTGTGGAGGTGGTGGCCATGGGCTTCTGGGGGTGGGCACAGTGTGGAGGTGGTGGCCACATGCTGCAGATGATGATCACACCATACAGATGATGGCCATGTGCTGCAGGTGGTGGACGCATCATGCAGACTGTGGCCGCTCCATGCCGACAGTGGCCACTCCACACAGACAGTGACCACCCTATTCAGATGGTAGCCCCCCCCACCATGGACGGTGGCCTCCCTAGGCTCGCTCTCACCCCTACCGTCGCCGTCCAGGTCATCGGTCTCATCGGCCCAGCTGACCGGCTTGGGGATGTAGGTGGGCGCGCCGCTGCCGCCGTCCTCCGCCAGGAAGTCGGTCAGGGTCAGGGTCTTCCCCTTCTTGTTCTTCTTCTTGGCTGCTGCAGGGTGGGGGGGGGCGGCGAGATCGGCACCAGGGCTCTGTTCGCACCCCACAACCCCATCCCCCCCGGCAGCAATGGGATGTGGAGGGGGCTGGGGGGCAAGGGGAGTATGCGGAGCTCGCCGCATTCATATGCAGCTGCCCTGAATCAGCAAGGAGCTCTGCCAAACCAGCACAGGGGTCACCAAAATCACACAGAGCTCCTCAATTCTGGCATGAGGGTCACCAAAACTGGCAGAGGGGTCACTAAAATTGGCACAGGGCTCACCAGATTTGGCATGGGATCATTAAAACTGGCACAGGCGTTGCCAAACCTGGCACAAGGGTCCTCAAAATCATACAGAGCTCCTCAAAATTGGCACAGGGGTCGCCAAAACTGGCACAGAGCTCCCCCAAACCAGCACAGGGGACACCAAAATTGGCACAAGGGTCACCAAACCTGGCACAGGGCTCCCCAGAATCACACAGAGCTCCTCAAAATTGGCACAGGGGTTGCCAAAACTGGCACAGAGCTCCCCCAAACCAGCACGGGGTCGCCAAAATCAGCATAGGGGCCACCAAAATTGGCACAGGGGTCACCAAAATCAGGCAGAGCTCCTCAAAACTGGCACAGGGGTCACCAAAATCGGCACAAGGGTTGCCAAGTCTGGCACAGAGCTCCTCAAAATCACACACAGCTCATCAAAAACGGCACAGGGGTCACCAAAACTGCCACAGGGGTCACCAAACCTGACACAGAACTCCTCAAAACTGGCACAAGGATCACTAAAACTAGCACAGTGGTCCTCCAAAATCACACAGAGCTCCTCCGAACCAGCACAGAGGTCACCAAAACTGACCCAAAGCTCCCCAAAACCAGCATGCGGGTCACCAGCATGCACACAGAGATGTCTAAAAACATGTGTTGCTCCCCAAAATTTCACAGAGCTCTCTCAAACTGGTGCAGTGTTCCAACAAACCAGCACAGGGATCCCCAAAACCAGCACACTGATGTGACTGCACACTGCACAGGGCCAGCACTGCCCACATGACACTGCGCAATGCACAGGGCCAGCACCACAGCACTGCCACCACGTACTGCACAGAGCTCAGGAATGTACAAACGGGATGATGGTGCACTGCATCATGCCAGCAGAGCACGGGGTGGTGCTGCATTATGCCAGCACTGCCCAGATGTCACCGCACACTGCACAAGGGCAGCAACAGAGCGCTGCCACCACGCACTGCACGTGTCCCAGCAGTGCACGGGGTGGTGCTGGTGCACTGTGTGGGGCCACCTGTGCCCAGATGTCACCGTGCACTGCCCAAGGCCAGCGCCACAGCGCTGCCACCGCGCACTGCACGGGGCCCAGCACTGCACCAACGCGATGATGGTGCCCGGCACAATTCCTAGCAGTGCACGCCGTGCTGTCGGTGCGCTGCATTATGCCAGCAGTATTCAAGATGTCACTGCGCACTGCACACGGCCAGCACCACAGCGCTGCCGCCACGCACCGCACGGAGCCCAGCAGTGCGTGGAAAAGCGATGATGGTGCACTGCACGATTCCCAGCCGTCCGCCGACGCCGGACGGGCTCGGAGCACCGCACGGGCGCTGTCGCCGCACGCCACACACGTCACCCCACGCTGCGCAGTGCCCGGAAGCGCTTCGGGTGCCCCCGCGGCCCGCACGCAGCCCCGCACCGCCGCTCCAGGCCCCGCACCGCGCCCCACGTGGACCCCCCCTTCGCTCCACGCCTGCGCAGTGCCGCGCCCGGCCCTCCCCTCACCCCCCCCCAACGGGCGCTGTGTGTATGTGTGCGGGGTGGGGGGGCAGGGCCCGAAGGCCGCTCCCGGCCCTGAAGGCCCCGCAGAGCCGCGGTGCCGCCCCCGCAACGTCGCCAACCCCTCGTCCGACCCCGTCGCGAGGCAGCGGTGGGGCCGAGGAGCGGGGAAGGGCGGCTCAGGGGTGGTTGTGGGGCGGCCGCGCGGCGCTGAGGGGCCGGAGCCGCCGCGCGGCGCTCACCTGAGGCCGCCATCTTGGCAAGAGGCAGAGAGAGGGCGAAGGGCCCGGATGGAGCCGTCACGTGACCGCCGGTGTCACGCCCACTTCCGGCGGGGCGGGGCGCGGGGAACCTGGGCGGGAGGGGGGAGAGCGCGCAATGCCGCGTGCGCGGTGGGCCCGTGGGTGGTGCACTGATGTGGGCGTGCGTGTGCGTGTGCCCCAGTCCCCGTGCAACGCAGCGGTTTGTGCAATGCACGCCCACACCCCCGTTCACCTGTGGCCTTGTGCAACGGGTGCTCGCGCTTCCCCCCCGTGCATCGTTGGCTCTTGTGCAACGCACGGTGTTGTCCCCGTGCACGGCTGGCCTGTGGGAAGTGCGCCGGCATGTGTGTCCCCTTCCCCCTGTGTGCCACCAGTCCCTGTGCAACGCGTGGTCACTTGTTCCTGTGCAATGCAGGTCCTTGTGCAATGCACCGTCATACCCCCCGTGCACCACCAGTCCTCGTGCAACGCAAAGCCACTCTCCTGTGCAATGCATGTCCTCATACACTACACTGTCACATCCCCGTGTGCACCACCAGTTCACCTGCAGTGCAGAACCACTCCCCCGTGCAATGCATACCCTCATGCAATGTACCACCACACCCCCCATGCACCACCAGATCATGTACAACGGACAGCTGCTCCCCTGTGCAATGTGGCCCCTTGTGCAATGAATGGTGATGCCCCCTCTGTGCACCACTTCTTCTTGTGCAATGCACCAGCACTGCCCTGTGCAGCACTTGTTCAGTGCACCACCATGCTCCTCTGTGCACCAGCAGTCCTTGTGCAATGCACAGTGATGCCCGCTCTTTGCACCTCCAGTTCTTGTGCAACGTGTGGTCACTCCTCCTTGTGCACTGCTGGCACTTGTGCAATGCACAACCACTCCTCCTCATGCAATGCAAGTCCTTGTGCGATGTGCAATCACATCCCTGTGCATTGCTGGGGCTGTGCAATGAATGATCACGCTCCCCTGTGCACCACACATCATTGTGCGATGCACGCTCACCCCATCTCCACACACTGCTGGCCCTGCGCAATGCACCAATGCTGCACTGTTCATGATTGGCACGTGTGCCATGCACCATCACACCTCTCTGTGCACCACCAGTCTTTGTACAATGCATGGTCAGTGCTCCCCCTGCAATGCAGGCCCTTGTGCACTGCATGGTGACATCCTGTGCACTGCTGGCCTCGTGCAATGAGTGATCACACTCTCCCTTGTGCAGTGCCAGTCCTTGTGCAATGCATGCTCACCCTCCCTCCATGCCCTGCTGGGTGCGTGCAATGCACCGTTGTGCTCCTCCTGTGCACTGCCACTCTGTGCAATGCAGGGTCACTCCCTCCATCTCTCCATCTCTCCATTCATTCCTCCATCCCTTTCTCATTCTCTCTCTCCTTCCCTCCTTCCATCCCTCTCTCCACCCCTCCACCTCTTCCTTTCTCTCTCTCTCCCTCCATCCCTCCTCTCTTTCCCTTCGTCCCTTCCTTCCTCCTTCCCTTTCTCTTTCTCTTCCTCTCTCCCTTTGTCCCTCCTTCCCTCCCCCTCTCCACTCCTCCATCCCTCCCTGCATTCTTTCCCCCTTCCCTCTCTCCATCTCTCCCTCTCTCTCTCTATTCCTCCTTCCCTCCATTCTTCCCTCTC
>NC_034437.1:868183-870531 GCF_002078875.1 Numida meleagris
CGCCGCACACACTGCACTGAGCCCCATCTCTGTCACTTTGCTCCTTTATTTGTGGGGCGGGGGTTGGCACCGTGCCGCCCCCCCTCAGTAGCTGCGCACTTTGATCTCTTTGGTCTCGGACACCACTTTGCCGTCCACCGTCCTCTGGGTGCTGCGCTGCGTGGTGACCGTCCCCTCCGGCCCAAGCGCGTCCTGCAGGCTGTGGGGGGGCAGGTGTCTCCATGTCACCCACCTCAGCATCACCCACCCCCGTGTCACCCACCCTCGTGTCACCCAGCCCTGTGCCACACACTCCCGTGTCACCCATCTCCTTGTCACCCACTCCTATGTCACCCATCCCTGTGTCACACCCCTGTGTCACCCACCCCCTTGTCACCCACTCTGTCACCCACCCCCGTGTTACCCACCCCTGTGTTACCCACCCCTGTGTCACCCACCCCCATGTCACACACCCTCATGTCACTCACCCTGCGTCACCTGTCCCCGTGTCACACACCCCTGTGTCACCCAGCCCTGTGCCACTCATCCCTGTGCCACCCAATCCTGTGTCACCCAGCCCTGTATCACACCCCTCTGTGTCACCCACCCTCTGTGCCATCCATCCCCATTGTCACCCCAAGGAACTCGGAGGGGACATCTGGGTTGGGAAGGGCTGGGGGACCTGGTCGCTGGGTGCCACCACTGTCCCCTTGCTGTCCCCAAATGTTCCAGCAGATGGGACACCCACAGCTCTGGTGGATGTCACTGCTGCCCTTCGCTGTCCCTATAGGATCCCCACTGGGTGTCACTGCTGTCCCCTTTCTGTCCCTGTAGGGCCACAGAGGTCAGGACCTGCACATCCCAGCACTGGGGCTCACCCTATTGAATGCCATCACTGTCCCTTTGCTGTCCCCAAATATCCCAGGGAATGGGACAGGGACATCCCAGCACTGGGGCTCACCCCACTGTGTGCTACCACTGTCCCCTCTTTGTCCCTGTAGGGCCATGGAGGTCAGGATCTGCCTATCCCAACACGGGCTCACCCCATTGAATGCCATCACTGTCTCTTTGCAGTCCCCAAACATACCAGGGGATGAGACAGGGACATCCCAACACCAGGGCTCATCCCACTGTGTGCTACCACTGTCCCCTGTCTGTCCCTATGGGGTCACAGAGGTCAGAACTTGGACTTCCCAGCACTGGGGCTCAACGCCATCAATTCCATTGCTGTCCCCTCGCTCTCCCTGTAGGGCCATGGAGGTCAGGACCTGCACATCCCAGCTCTGGGACTTGCCCCACTGAATGCCACCACTGTCCCCTTGCTGTCCCCAAACATCCCAGGGGATGGGACATGGACATCCCAGCACTGGGGCTCACCCCACTGACTGTCACCACTGTATCCTCACTGTCCCTAGAGTACCACACCAGGGCTCACCCCACTGTGTGCTATCACTGTCCCCATTTTGTCCCTATAGGGCCTCGGAAGTCAGGACCTGCACATCCCAGCACTGGGGCTCACCCCATCCAGATGCCACCACCATCCCCCCAGCCCCATAGCGGTCCCCCAGCAGTGCCACCCCCCCGCGTCCCACCTGAACCCCTCTCCTCCCTCGAGCAGTCCACGGTACGTGGCGATCTCAGCCTCCAGCTTGTTCTTGGCGTCCTGCAGTGCGCAGTGCTCCCGGTTCTGCCGCTGCAGTTCCCCCCGCACCTGCGCCAGCTCCTCCTCCCCGCGCAGGATCAGGCCCTGCAGCTGCTCCAGCTGTGCCCCGTATCGCGCCTCTGTCTCCGCCAGGCTGCCCTCCAGCCCCGCGTTCTGCGGCGTGATCCCAAGAGCTCAGTGGGGGGAGGGGGCCCAGAAATCCTCCCCACCCCCTCCCACCCAGTGGGGTCACCCTCTATGGGGTTGGGGCTCATGGGGTCAGGGACGCCCATTGAGTCACTCTTTATGGGGCTGGGTTGCTTGTGGGACTCTCAGGGTGTCACCCTCTATGGGGTCAGGGGCTCATGGGGTGAGGGACCCCAGTGGAGTCACTCTTTATGGGGTTGAGTGGCTTGTGGGACCGCCATGGGGTCACCCTTTATGGGGTCAGGTGGCTGGTGAGACCTCTATGGGGTTGCACTCTATGGGATCAGGGGGCAAGCAGGACCTCCATGGGGTTGTGCTCTATGGGGTAAGGGGGCAAGCAGGACCCCTAAGGAGTTGCACTCTATGGGGTCAGAGGGCTGGTGGGACACCCATGGGGCTGCCCTCTATTGGGTCAGGTGGCTGATGGGACCCCTACGGAGTTGTACTCTATGGGGTCAGAGGGCTGGTGGGACCCCCATTGGGTCATGTGCTATGGGTTTGGGGGCTCTTGGGACCCCTA
>NC_034437.1:877106-878407 GCF_002078875.1 Numida meleagris
GGAGTTGTACTCTATGGGGACAGAGGGCTGTGGGGTCACTGTCTGCGGGATCAGGAGGCTGTGGAGTCACTCTATGGAGTCAGGGGGCTGTGGGGTCACTCTGTATGGGGTCAGAGGGCTGTGGGGTCACTCTATGGGGTCAAGATGCTGCGGGGTCACTCTATGGGGTCAGGGGGCTGAGGGGTCACTCCATTGGGGTTAGGATGTTGTGGGGTCACTCTATGGGCCAGGGGGCTGTGGGGTCACACCCCGGGGTCACCTGGCTACGCAGGGCGTCCAAGTCAATCTCCAGGCTCTGCACCGAGCGGCGCAGCTCCAGCAGTCGGCTCCGCGCCGTGTCCACCTCCTTTGTGCTCTGCGTCACCTCCAGTGTGGTCTCTGTGATCTGGGGGGTGGGGTGGGTGGCACAAATAGGGCCGGGGGGGGGTCAGCAAAATGGAGCCTGTAAGGAGGGTCCCTGTTGTTGGGTGAAGACCCCGTTGGAAGACGTTCCCACTGTGGGGTCCCTGTTGGTTGGGGGATGTCCCCCCTGTGGGCATGGTGTCCCCTATGGATGGGGTGTTCTTCAAGGGACGTGCCCTGTGTGCAACCAATGCACCCCGAGGACCACTGGGACACCCCAAAGACCACCAGAAGACCCCAAGGACTATAGGAACACCCCACGGTCTGTAGGAACACCCCAAGAACATTGGAACACCCTGAGGACTATGGGAACACCCCGAAGACCCATTGAAAGACCCCAAAGACCACTGTAACACCCCAAGGACTATAGGAATGCCCCAATGACTGTAAAAACATCCCAAAGACCACCAGAACATCCCAAGAACTATAGGAATACCCTGAGGACTAAAGGAACACCCCAAAGACCCCTTGAAAGACCCCAAAGACCACCAGAACACCCCGAGGACTGTAGGAACACCCCAAAGACCCTTTGAAAGACCCTGAAGACCACCAGAACAACCCAACGACATTTGGAACACCCCAAAGACCCCAAAGACCATGCGCCTGCCCCGAGGACTGTAGGACTACCTGCTGCCCCCACTGCTTCTCCAGCTCCTCCAGGTTCTTCTTGGCCAAAGCGTCATACTGCGCCCGGAGCTCTGCCAGCGCCTGGCCCAGGTCCTGCGCCTGCGGCGCGTCCACCTCCACCGTCAGCCCTGCGGCGGCCACCTGGCCCTGCAGCGCGTTCATCTCCTGCCAGGGGACAGCAGGTCCTGGTGTGTCCGCAATGTGTCTCTGATGTGTCCCCAGTGTGTTCCCAGTGTGTCCCTGGTGTGTCCCCAACATGACCCTGATGTGTT
>NC_034437.1:879433-888933 GCF_002078875.1 Numida meleagris
CCCCATCCCACCCCATCCCCACTCCCAACGCTATTCCCATCCTCGTCCCTGTCCATTTTCCCATTCCTATCCCTGCCCCCATCACTATCCTCATCCTTGTCCTCGTGTCCAACTCAAGTCCTCATCTCTGTTTCTCTCCTGTCCCCATCCCCACCCCATTCCCATCCCCATTCCCATGCCTGTCCCCATCCCCATCCCTGTTTCTGTCCCCATCCCATCCCCATTCCCAAATTCATTCCCACCTCTATCCCCGTCCCCAGTCCCATTCCTGTCTCTGTCCCATCTCACCACTTTCCCCATCCCTGTCCCATCTCTGTTTTATCCCATTCCCATTCCTGTCCCATCCCTTCCATGTCCCTGTAGCTGTCATCTCTGTCCCCATCCCCATCCTTATCCCCATCCATGTCCTCATCCCTGTTTGTGTTCCTGTCCCCATGCACATGCTACCTCCAATCCCAGCCCTAGCCCCATCCCTATTCCCGTTCCTCTCTGCCCTCATCTCAGTCCATCCCATCCAATTCCTGTTCCATGAATCACATGCCATTTTCATCCCATCCCTTTCCCATCGCCATCCCCATCCCATTCCATCCTATCCCATCTCATCTCCATTCCACTCCTACCTAATTCCCATCCCAATCCCAATCTCAATCCCATTCCATACCCATCCATCTCATCCGATCTCCGTCCCCAACTTCATCCCCATCCCCATCCCCTTTTCCATTTCATCCCCATCCCTTCTGCATTCTCACCCCATCCCTCCCCATCCCATCTCATCTGCACCTCATTCCCATCCCATCCCATCCCATCCCATCCCATCCCATCCCATCCCATCCCATCCCATCCCAATTCCAATCCTACCCCATCCTCCCCAAACGTATTCCCCCCCATGTCCTCCATGTTCCCATCCCATCCCATCTCTATTCCCATTTATGTCCTCATCCCATTCCTGTCCCTGTCCCCACCCAGTCCTGATCCCAACCCTATCCCTGTCCATGCTCCCACCTCACCCCATCTCCCCCACCCTGCTGTCCCCATTGCACTCACTTCACCCTGAAGTCGTCGGCCGCCAGCCGTGCGTTGTCAATCTGCAGCACAGTGCGGGCGTTCTCCACAGCGCAGTCATAGATCTGTGGGGCCGGTTTGGGGTCATGGGGTGCAGGGACCCCTCAGTGGAGACCCCACCCTCCCCCCATGGTCACCGGGGGGGGGCTGGCAGTGATCCCCTGTCCGTGTCTTTGTCCCCATCCTTGTTCCATCCCCGTGTCCCCATCCTTGTCCCCATTCCCGTCCCCATGTGACTCTGGGAAGGGGTGACCCCACTGTGCTATAGGGCGGTGCTGGCTGTGGGGCTTAGGTTAAATAGAAATTTAACAAAGGATCATTAGTTAACTTCCCCTCCCCCAGCCCCCATGGGCTTTGGTCACAGCCCCACGTGGTGTCCCCACTGGGTGCCCCACACTGTCCCCGCCCCATAGGATGGTTTCTCCCTGGTCTGGCTCCGGGTGCAAAGTCCGCCCCTTCCTGACACTGCCTGGGTTAATGCTTAACCCTGAGGCCACCGCTGGCAGCGCCCTGGGGACACAGTGCCAGAACCTGGGGGCACACTGGTAGGGCCCAGGGAAAGTGGTGCCAGTGCCCCAACCTACCCCTCCCCCAACCCCATCCCCGTCCCAACTCCACCCCTATCCCAACCCAACCCCATCCCCAGCCCAACCAAACTCAACCCAACACCATCCCCATCCCCAATCCCACTCCATCCTAACCCCAACCCCATTCCAACACCAATGCCATCTTCATCCCATCCTCATCCCCATCCTAACACCTACTCCATTGCCATCCCAACCTCAACCATTCCCATCCCATCCCCATCCTAAACCAGCTCCATTCCCATCCCTATTCCCATCCCATCCTCAACCCAATCTCAACCCATTCCCATTCCTGTTCTCATCCCAATCCCAACTCCACCCTGTCCCCATCCCATCCCATCCCATCCTATTCCCATCCCCATCCCAACCCACTCCATCCTCATCCTAACCAAACCCCATCCCCATTCCCACCCCAACCCCATCCCATTCCAACCCCAACCCAAACCCCATTTCCATCTCATCCCCATCCCAACCCATCTCATCCCCATTCTAGCCCAATCCCATTCCCATTCTCATTCCCATTCCCATTCCCATTCTCATTCCTACCCCAACTCGACTCCATCCTAACCCATTCCCATTCCCATTCTCATTCCTACCCCAACCCCATGCCTTTCTAATTCAACCCCAACCCCATTCTCATTCCTACCCCAACCCCAGCCCACCCCATTCCCATTCCCATTCCCATTCCCATTCCCATTCCCATTCCCATTCCCATTCCCATTCCCATTCCCATTCCCAGTCCCAGTCCCAGTCCCAGTCCCAGTCCCAGTCCCAGTCCCACCCCATCCTCATCTGAACCCAGTTCCAAACCCAAACCCAAACCCAATCCTAATCCCAAACCCAATCCCGATCCCAATCCCAATCCCAATCCTATCCCACTCTATGCCCATCCAATCCCAACCCCATTCCCATTCTCATTCCTACCCCAATCCCACCCCATCCCAACCTCAATCCCAATCCCACCCCACCCCAATCCCAACTCCAACCCCATCCCCATTCCCATTCCCACCCCACCTCCAACCTAACCCAATCCCAACCCCATTCCCATTCCTACACCAACCCCATCCCCACCCCACCCCAAACCCATCCCGCCCCACACCTTGTCGCGCAGCTGCTGGATGGTGTCCCAGTAGTGCCCCCAGTCGCGGGTGCTGGGCCCCCTCTTGGCCAGGCTCTCCCGGATCTGTGCCTCCAGGCGCTGGTTGTCGTGCTCCAAGCTGCGCACCTTCTCCAGGTACGTGGCCAAGCGCTCGTTCAGGTCCTGCATCGTCTCCTTCTCATTCTGCACCACCCCAGACCCCGACAGTAGCAAGCTGCCCCCATAGCCTGCCCCATATCCGCCTCCATACCCTGCCCCATAGCCAGCCCCATAGTTGCCGCCATAGGTGCTGGAGGTGCGGGTGACAGAGATGCGTGACCCCGACCCCCCAGCCCCGGCGTAGACGCTGGCGGCGCTGCTATGGGGCACAAGGCGACGGATGCTCCCGGAGCGGGATGAGGTGGAGAAAGTGGTGCTGCGGGAAAAGCTCATGCCGACAGAGGGACGGACAGACAGATGGACAGACAGATGGACAGACGGACGAACGAACGGTTAGATGGACGAATGGACGGTTGGACGGATGGCGGAGGAGATTTATAGGGAGGGCCAGGCAGGGGGCGGCCCCATAGAGCCGTTGGCCCTATGCCGATCCCCGGAAGGTGCGGCCGGATCCCGCGCCTTAGGGAATGGCAACAGGAGGGGGGAATGTAGGGGGGGCCCGGGGAGCGCATGGCCAGGGCTTGGCCCCACGGCCCCAAGGTGACACAGCCCCACAGGGACGCAGCTCAGCACTGTGCGTTGTGGGGCACCAGGACTCAGCCCCACATATTTAGGTGGAGCCCAGGACAGGCTCAGCTCCACACATTTAGGGGACACTTTAGGGATGCTATGGGAACACCTTGGGGACATCTTGGGGACACTCTGGGGTCTCCTTGGGGACACTTTGGGGAAACTCTGGGGACACTGGTGACAATCTGGGGACTCCCTGGGGACACTTTGGGGTCACCTCAGGAACACTTTGGGGACACTTTGGAGTCACCCCAGGGACACCTTGGGGGCACTATGGGGGCACTATGGGGACTCTGGGGACACCTTGGGGTCTTCGGGGACTCTTTGGGGACACTTTGAGGACACTGTGGGGTCTTCCTGGGGACACTTTGGGTACACCCTGGGGACACTTTGGGGGTCACCCCAGGAACACCTTGGGGACATTCTGGGGACTCCCTGGGGACACTCTGGGGACAACCCCACCCCCCATCCCCACCTCCATGTTCCTGCAGGACCCCCTCCCTCCCCTCTCTCCCCTCCTCTTCCTTATCTCCAGGCTCAGAGCTGCATCAGCACCGCATTCCACCCTTATCACCCCATCGCTGCTATGCACAAGGAGGGGGTGGGGGGGAGTCGTACACTTTTGCACAGCTGCGTGCCTTTGCACGAGCACGCACTTCTGCATTTGTGCAGAACACACACGCACCTCCAAGCACACGCTGCTGCAAAAACACTCCCTGCTCTAAAAACGGGTGTGTGTGCCTTGCACTTTTGCTGGAATGCACGCTTTGCACGAGCACGCACCTTTGCACAAGCACGCCTAATGAACACTGAGTTTTGCACAAGCACAGACCTTTGCATGAGCACACAACTTTGCAAGAGCCCACACCGTTCTGCAAGCACAGCCGTTTGCATGGGCACAGATCTTTGCACAAGCAAACACCCTTACGTGAGCACAGACCTTTGCACAAGCACACAACTTTGCATGAACACAAAACTGCACAAGCACACAACTTTGCAGGAGTGCACGCCTTTGCACAACCACAGATTTTTGCACAGGCATGTACAGCTTTGCAGAAGCACAGATCTTTGCATGGGCTGAATCCCCGAAGTTGTCACCTCAAACCCCATGGTGCCACCCTGAGTCCCCAGAGTGCCACCTAGAGACCCCAGGTTGTTACCTCATGAACCCATAGTGCCACCTCAAGACTCCGAAGTGCCACCTGTAGCCCCCATTGTGTCACCTTGAGCCCCCAAATTGCCACCTGAAGACCCCATGGCATCACCTCATGACCCCCTAATGCCACCTCAAGACCCCATGGTGTCACCTGAAGACCCCGTAGTGTCACCTCAAGCCTCCAAAGTGCCACCTGGAGCCCCCAGTTGTCACCTCACTACCTCAAAGTGCCACCTAACGACTCCATAATGTCACCCTGAGCCCCCACAGTGCCACTTGAAGCCCCCATGGACCCACCCCAAGACTCCCTCTAGGGCACACTCCAACCTCTGGCTGTGTTTGGGTGCTGCAGCACCCATGGGTGTCCCAGTGGGGGGGGGGAAGGGGGGTGGCAGGTGACGATGATGGTGACGTGGGGGCAACCAGCCCATCAGCGCTGTCCCCGTCACCGAAACCCGGCCCAGCCCAGTGCAAACAAAGGCAGGCGCAGAGCTTTGGCCCCCACCCAAAAATGCCGACCCAGCCCCCACCCTGGGGGAACAACAAGGGGTCACCAAGGTCGGAGTTGGGGGGGACACTGAGGTGGGGACCTCAGGGTGGCACTCAGGGGCTGAGGGGGGGGGAGCTGATTGTTTTCACTTTGGTGATGGGGTTTGCACAGGACTGGGGTATCGGGGGGGGGGGGGAGATTTACCAGCACTGGTGTGGGGACCCCTCTGTGCTATGGGGCTGGAGCTGCCCTATGGGGACGTGCCCATCTCCCCACGCCTCAGTATCCCCTTTGTAAGGGGGGGGTCAGAGGGTTGCACCCTGCCTCCCATGCCTCATTTTCCCCGTTTGAAGGGGGGGCTCTATGCAAAGTCTCCACCTCATCCTGGGGTTGCAGGGATGGGGGGGTGTCTCACACAGACCACAGACCCCTGCCCCCATCCTCCCCCCTCCCCAAGGCCCCCCCTCCTGTCCCGCCGGCGCTGAGCACTGGGAATTCCTTGAGATAAGGGCGGCTCTGGGAGGGGCTGTGTGGGGTGGGGGGGAACATTCCATAGGGCTGGGGAGCAGGAGGGGGAGGGGGGGCTTCACCTGGCGAATTCCTGGGGGGGGGAGTGCTCCTGGCCAGGCCAGCAGGGGGTGGACAGGGGGAGATTGGTGACCATGGTGGGACAGGGAGAAGTGGTCATGATGGGACAGGGCTGGATCTGTGGCCATGGGGGGACAAGAATGGGTGGGCATCATGGGACAGGAATGAGTTGGTGGCTGCGGTGAGACAGTGGATGATGGCCATAGTGGGATAGGGACAGGTTGGTGACCATGGTGGGACAAGGACAGGTGGCCATAGTGGGACAGGGACAGATGGTGGTGGTGGGACAGGGATGGGTTGGTGGCCATGGTGGGACGATGGTTGATCGCCATTGTGGGCTAGGGACAGGTGGCCATCTTGGGATGGGATTGGGTTGTTGGCCATGGTAGGACGTGGATGGGATGGTGGGACCACCACTGCTCCCCATAGGATGTGCTCCCCGTGGCTCCTCCGCATGGATGGAGGGATGCGTTGGGGACACAGCGGTGCAGACATAGGCTGAGGACACAAGGTGGGCCCGGGATTTGGGGACGCAGGCTGGGGACTACGTTTGGGGTTGGGATTTGGGGACAGCCTTGCAGGTGGGTTTCATGGCGGGTGGAAGCACAGGGGGACCTGGGGGCTGCATGTGGGGCCGAGCACCAAATTCACACTGAGTTTGACATGGCCTTGATGTACCACAGCGATCCCAATGGATCCCAGCAGATCCCAGCGGATCCCAGTGAGCTGCAGTGGATTGCGGCTGCTCCGAAGGGGTTAACGGAGCAGCACTGAGCTCCTCCCCCAGGTGGCGGGATGCAGCCCCACTCACCCGCCCCACAGCCGGCCTGTCCTGTCCTACAACCCCTACCACAATCCTACAACCTGTCCTGCAACCTGCACCGCAATCCTGCAACCTGTCCTGCAACCCACCCCACAGCTGTCCTCCCGCCCACCCCACAACCCGTCCCGCGGCCCTTCCTGCAGCCCCACGGTGCAGCCCGCCCCATAGCCCGGCCCACTGCCCGCCCCACACCTCCCTCCCTCCTGCGCAGCACAGCGCTCCGACACTATTCCCAAAGCTCTCCTGTAACCTTTCCCAAAACCCTTCTCCAAATCGTCTTCCAACTTTCCCAAAACCTTCTCCTAACTTCTCCCAACCTTCTTCCATCCTTATAACCTCCTTCCATCCTTCCCCCAACCCTACAACCTTCTTCCAACCTTCTACCAACTCTACAACAATTTTCCAACCTTCCTCCAACCCTACAACCTCCTTCTAACCCTATAACTCTCTCCCAACCTTCTCCCAACCTTCTTCCAGCCCTATAACCTTACCCCAACCCTACATCCATCTTCCAACCTTCCTCCAACCCTATAACTTTCTTCCAACCTTCTACCAACCTTCTTCCAACCCTACAACCATCTCCCAGCCTTCCTCCAACCCTACAACCCCAGACCCACCGACCCCACCATGTCCGTCACCATCACCAGGAAATCCGTGCGGAGCAGCTCGGCCGTCCCAGTCCGCTCCTTCAGCTCCCGCTCCTTCACCTCCGGCCCCGCCATGAGGATGAGTGCAGCTTCAGCCTTTGGTGCCCTCAGTGGGGGCCGTTATGGGGTTGGGGGGCTGCAGCGTGGCCCCATGGCTGTGTCCGGGGGTGGGATCACGGCCGTCACCGTCAACCAGAGCCTCCTGACCCCCCTCAACCTGGAGATCGATCCCAGCATCCAGCAGGTGCGCAAGGAGGAGAAGGAGCAGATCAAGACTCTCAACAACCGCTTTGCCTCCTTCATCGACAAGGTGAGGCCGCCCCACAGCTGCCCCCATCGTGCCGGGGTGGCACCAGGAGAAGGGGGGGGGGTCTCACGGCTGCATCCTGGGCTTGAGTGGCCCCAAAAGCCCCTGGGGGTGGGGTGGGAGGGGGCTGTGAGGGCATTCTGAGCCCGCAGGGACATTGACACCCCCTTAGGGACCCCCTGAGCCTCTTGGGGACATTGAGACACTTTTGGGGACATCCTGAGCCCCCCTGGGGACACGGAGACCCCTTTAGGGACCTCCAGAGCCCCTTAGGGACATCCTGAGCCCCCTTATGGACACTGAGAAACCCCTAGAGACACTGAGCTCCTTTAGGGAGCTTGAGATCCCTGGGGACATCCTGAGCCCCCTTAGGGACATCGAGACCCCCTGGGGGACAGAGAAACCCCCTTAGGGCCCTCCTTAGCCCCCTTAGGGACACTGAGTCCCCCTTGGGGACACTGAGACACTTTTGGGGACATCCTGAGCCCCCTTAGGAGCACTGAGAGACCCTTGGGGACACTGAGACCCCCTGGGGAAATTGAGAACCCCTTAGGGACCTCCTGAGCCCCTTAGGGACGTTGAGACCCCCTTAGGGACTTCCTGAATCCCTTAGGGACCTGCTGAGCCCCTTAGGGACATTGAGATGCCCTGAGGGAACACTGAGACCGCCTTAGGGACACTGAGACCCCCCTGGGGACATTGAGACCACCTGAGACCCCCTTGGGGACTTCCTATGCCCCGTTAGGGACGTTGAGACCCCCTTGGGGATGTGAACACCGCCTTAGGGACCTCCTGAACCTCTTGGGGACATTGAGACAGTTTTGGAGACATCCTAAGCCCCCTTGGGGACACTGAGACCCCCTAGGGGACCTCCTGAGCCCCTTAGGGACATTGAGACCCTTTTGGGGACATTGAGACCCCCTTAGGGACATTCCAACCCCCTTGGGGACATTAACACCCTCTAAGGGACCTCCTGAGCCCGATTAGGGACACTAAAACCCCCTGGGGGACATTGAGACCCTTCTGGGGACATTAAGACCTCCCCTTAGGGACATCCTTGGCCCCTTAAGGACATTGAAACCTCCTTGGGACATTGTGACCCCCTTGGTGACTTCTGAGCCCCCCTGGGGACCTCCTGAGCCTCTTGGGGACATTGAGACCTCCTTAGGGACATATTGACCCCCTTGGGGACCCCCCAGCTCCCTCAGATGCATCCTGAGGCCCATTTTGGACCCCCTGGGGTCACTGAGACTCCCTCAGAGACCCACTGTCCCCCTTGGGGACACTGGGGGTACACCTGTGTCCTGTCCCAGTGCCAGACATGGTAGCAAAGCCGAGGGGTGGGGAGTGGTGTGGGGTGGGACCTGGGGTGGTGGTGGCATTCTCCCTTTGTCCCATTGTCCCCTTGTTGTCCCCCTCCACTGCCACCAGTCCCCTCACTGGCGTCACATCGCTGTGTCCCCATAAACCCACACCCCCACGTCCCACATCCCATATCCCAGTGTCCCCAACCCCATATTCCCACGTACCCACCTGCCCACCTCCAACATCCCCATATCCCCATATCCAATGTCCCCACATCCCCACGCCCCCACCCCAAACCCCACAGCGCAGTGGGTGACAGCCCCCACATCTCCATGTGTCCCTGGGACCCCACGTCCCCCATTCCTCCCATGTCCCTTGTCCCCACGTCCTTGCATCTCTGGGTCTCTATGGTTCCCTTGTCCCTGTGTCCTCATATACCAGTGTCCCTATGTCCCCAAATTCCACATCCCCACATCCCCATGTCCCCATATCCAATGCCTCTGTGACTCCACATCCCCACGTCCCTATGTCCCCAAATACCTACATCCCCCTATCCCCATATACTCACATCCCCATGTCCCCACATCCCCATGTCCCCATATCCAATGCCTCAGTGACCCCACATCCCCATGTTCCCATGTCCCCATATACCCACATTCTCATGCCCCCATACAGCCACGTCCCCACATCCCCATGTCCCCATGTCCCCA
>NC_034437.1:889044-890419 GCF_002078875.1 Numida meleagris
CCCCATTCCTACATCCCGCACAGCACGGTGACCCCTCTGTGTCCCCCCACCCTCTCCCCAAGGTCCGGTTCCTGGAGCAGCAGAACAAGATGCTGGAGACCAAATGGGGTCTCCTGCAGTCGCAGCAGCCGCAGCGCAGTGACCTGCGGGGGCTCTTTGAGGGCTACGTGGGGTCCCTGAGGCGGCAGCTGGAGGGGCTGGGCCAGGAGCGGCTGCGGCTGGAGGCCGAGCTGGGCAGCATGCAGGGGCTGGTGGAGGACTTCAAGAACAAGTGAGGAGGGGGCGGCTGGCTGGCCCTCAGGTGGTGGGATAGGGCTGGGTTGTCGCCTCTGAGCAGCACTGCGGTGGCTTTGGCTTATGGGGTGTTTGTCCCAGTGCTCTGGGAAGGAGCTCCCAATGTCCCCCTGTGCCTTTGTCCCCATATCCTTCAGTCCCCCTGTCTGCATGTCCCCATGTCTTCATATCTCCAAGTCCCTATGTCCCATTGTCCCTTTGTCCCCATGTCCCCATGTCTTGTTGTCCCTTTGTCTCCATGTCCTTGTGTCCCCATGTCACTTTTGTCCCCCTGTCCCCTTGTCCCTATATCCCCCTGTCCTCATGTCACCTGTCTCCACATCCCCCAGTATTCGGGGTTCTGCACTCTCATGTCTCCATGTCCTCACACCCCGCATCCTGACATCCACCATGTTCTCACTGATCTGTGTCTCTGTGTCCCCATCTCCATGTGTCCCATGTCCCCATGTCTCCATGTCCCCATCTCTCCCATGCCCCTGGGTCCCCACATCTCCATGTCCCAGCCTCCCCTTGTCCCCCATCTCTGTATAACCCCGGGTCCCCTTGTCCTCATTCCTTCCATACCCCACATCCCCACATCTGAGTTCCCATTTCCCCATGTCCCATGTCCCCATATCCTCGTACTCCTGGGTCTCCATGTCCCCATGCCCTGTGTCCCCCTGTGTCCCTGCATCTTCGGGTCCCCATGGACCCCATGTCCCTGTGTCTCCTGTCCCACACCTCTCATCACTCTCTTGTCCCTCATCCCCATGTCCCTGCACCTCTGGGTCCCCACATCCCTGTGTCCCCATTTCTCCATGTCCTCCATCCCTTCCATGTCCCAGGCCTCCAAGTCCCCATGTCCTCACACCCCTGGGTCCCCTATATTTCCCACCCCTCCCATGTCCCCAGATCCCTGCTCCACTGTGTCCCCACATCCCCATGTCCTTGTGTCCTAGCACCTATGGGTCTCCATGTCCCCACATCAAGCCTTCTATCCTGCAGGTATGAGGAGGAGATCAACCATCGCACTGAGAAGGAAAACGAGTTTGTGCTGCTGAAAAAGGTGAGGGGACAGTGGGGCTGGGGGTGATGGGGCTGG
>NC_034437.1:890549-897673 GCF_002078875.1 Numida meleagris
TGGGGCTAGGGGCAATGGGGTTGATGGGCAATGGAGCTGGGGATGATGCGATCGGGGACTGATGGGACTGGGGGTAATAGGGCCAGGGGGCAATAGGGCTGGGGGCAGTGAGTCTGGGGAAAATGAGACTGGGGGGCAATAGGTCTAGGGGCAATGGGACCGGGGGGCAGTGGGACCTGACCCAGTGCTGCCGCACCCCAGGACGTGGATGAGGCATATATGAGCAAAGTGGATCTGGAGTCACGGCTGGAGAGTCTGACGGACGAGATCAACTTCCTGCGGCAGCTCTACAATGAGGTGGGGGCTTCATAGCAGCCCCCTGACAGGACCGCTGCACTGGGGAGGGGGGCAGCCCCGCAGCTCAGCCCCACACCCATCCCCATTGCAGGAGCTGCGGGAGATGCAGTCGCAGACCTCCGACACCTCTGTGGTGCTGTCCATGGACAACAACCGCAACTTGGACCTGGACAGCATCATCGCCGAGGTGAAGGCGCAGTACGAGGAGATCGCCAACCGCAGCCGGCTGGAGGCTGAGACCTGGTACCAGAGCAAGGTGAGGGGTGGGGTGTGGGGGTGGGGGGATGCTCCGGGCCCTGGGGGGCTCTGTCCTTTGGGATTCTCCATCTGTCAGGATTCTCTGGTCTGTCCCTTGAGATGTTCTGTGCCCCAAGATGTTCTCTTCCCAAGAGGATGTTCTGCCCTTTGGGTTTCTCTGTGCCCTGGGAGGTTCTGTCCTTCAGAATGCTCCTCCATCACTTTGGGATCCTCCACCCCTCTGGGGGTTCTCCATTCCTTGGGGTTCTCCATCCCTTTGGGTTCTCCATCCCTTTGGGTTCTCCATCCCTTTGGGTTCTCCATCCCTTTGGGTTCTCCAACCCTTGCGGTTCTCCATCCCTTTGGGGTTCTCCATCCCTTGCGATGCTCCATGACTTGGAATGCTCTTCCCACCCCTGGACCCTCACCCATCCCCCAACACCCTCCACCCCCCAGGACCTTCCCTGCCCTGGGGATGCCCCATGCCCCAGACTCCCTCTTCCACTCCCTACTGCCGTCTCGCCAGCCCCACGCTCCCGCCCTTGCCCCACATCCCAGCCCCAGGGCCGGGCGCTGCTCGTGGTGTCTGTGGCGTGGGCGAGTCCCAGCCTGGCCCCGTGTGACGCAGACCTGGCCCTGAGCACTCCTCTGGGCACAGGCTCGCCTCGGCTGCTTTGCCCCAGATTTTGGGAGTGAGAGGAGCTCATGGGGCTGTCTCCATCCCCGCTGCACTCGGGGTTTACAGGGCCAAGATTTTGGGATTCTGCGATTTCAGGATTCTGTGATTTCGTGATTCTGCAATTTAAGGACTCCGCGATTACAGTATTCTGTGGTTTTGTGTCTCAGCCTCTTTCATGATTCCATGAATTCATGATTTTGAGAGTCCATGATTTCATGAGATCGTGATTCCATGATTCCGTGATTCTCTGATTGCACAGTTTCAAGATTCCATGATTTCACAATGACGCGATCTCTGAATCCCCGTATCTTGTGGTCCCGTAACTCCGTGGTTTTGTGATTCTGTGATTTTGGGGTCCCGAGATTTCATGGTCCCACAGATCCGTGGTTTCACGATTTTTGTGTTTCTGTGATTCTGAGATCCGGCGGTCTCACATGACAATGCATTTGTGGTTCCATGATTCGATGACTCCATAACTCCGGGACCTCAGAATCCCAGATTCTTGTGGTCCCACAACTCTGTGATTTCATGATTTTTGGATCCTATGGCTGCTTGATTTTGGGATCCTATGGCTGCTTGATTTTGGGATCCTATGGCTGCTTGATTTTGGGATCCTGAAATTTCATAGTCCCACGAATTTGTGACTTTGTGATTCCGTGATTCCATACCATGATCCCTTGATCCCACCACCCCCTCCTGTCCTGACCCCGCTCCGTGCTCCTGCAGTACGAGGAGCTGAAGACAACAGCCGGCAAACACGGCGACGACCTGCGCACCACCCGCAGCGAGATCAGCGAGCTCAACCGGATGATCCAGAGGATCCAGGCCGAGATCGAGGTGCTCAAGAACCAGGTCTGGCTCCTGCCCGGCTGCGCCCGACCTTCTTCCTCCTCCTCTTGTCTCTTCTTCCTTCTTTTCTTCCTTCTCCTCCTCCTCCTCCCCCTCCTCCATTTCTTCCTCCTTTATTTCCTCTTCCTCCTCTTCCTCCTCTTCTTCCTCCTTGTCCTCTTCTTTCACCTCTTCTTCTTCCTATTCTTCATCCTCCTCTGCCTCCCCCTGAACTTCTTAATCCTCCTCGTCCTCCTTTTCTTCTACCTCTTCTTCCTCCTCCTCCTCTCTCCTCCTTTTCTTCTACCTCCTCTTCTCCCTCCTCTTCTTCCTCCTCCTCATTCTTCTTCCTCCTCTCCCTCCTCCTCCTCTTCCTCCTCTTCTTCATCCTCCTCTCTCTCTTCCTCCACTTCTTCCTCCTCCTCTTTCTCTTCTTCTTCCTCCTCCTCTTCTTCCACATATTATTCCTCCTCCTCCTCCTCTCCCACACTGCTCCATGCCCTCAGCACCCCAACCCCCCCAGCCCCTTTGCACTCCACAGAGATGGTTCTGTTGTGCAGTGGGGAGAAGCTGGGGTGCAAGTAAGGGGGGAAAGGGGGAAACAGTGAGATGAAAAGAGGGAGGAATTCTGGAGTGTAATTTGGAGAAGCTGGGGTGAAGAGGTGAGTGCTGGGGTACAATTTGGAGAAGTTGGGGTGCAAAGGAGGGATGCTGGGGTGCATTGAGGGGAAGCTGGGGTGCAATGGGGGAATGCTGAGCTACAATGGAGAGATACTGGGATCAAGAAGAGGATGACAGGGTGCAGTGAGGAGGATGCTGGGGTCCAGGGTATCACCAAACCCTCATGCAAGGTGACCCTCCCACCCCAATGTTCTGCCCTGCAGCGAGCCACCCTGGACACAGCCATCGCGGAGGCGGAGGAGCGTGGTGAGATGGCCCTGAAGGATGCCAGAGCCAAACTGGCAGAACTGGAGGCAGCTCTGCAGAAGGCGAAACAGGACCTGGCCCGGCAGCTGCGTGAGTACCAGGAGCTGATGAACGTCAAGCTGGCACTGGACATCGAGATTGCAACCTACAGAAAGCTGCTGGAGGGCGAGGAGAGCAGGTGGGATGCTGTGCCAGGGGGCTCCGTGGGGTGTGCAGCATCTGATGTCCTATGGGACACTGTGGGGACAGTGGTGCTCCTGTGTTGCGGTGGCCACGCCATGTCCCTGCTTCCCGGGTGGCACTTGGCTGTCAACCCCACCTTGATCCCCCATGTCCCCCTGTGCTGCCCTGAGCCCTGGACTCACACTGAATCCCCAAAGTGTCCCTCCAAATCGTGGGCCCGTCTCATGTCCTCAGCCCATGTCCATACCACCACGTTCCCAATGTGTTCATCTGCCTGCTATCTATCCAACCCATCCCTCCCTCCCACTCTCCCTCCCTCCATCCTTCCTTCCCTCCCTCCCTCCTTTCTTCCCCCTCTCTATCCTTCCATCCGTCCTTCCTTCCCTCCCTCCATCCTTTCCTCCCTCTCCCTCCCTCCCTTCATCTTTCCTTCTATTGCTTCCTTCCCTCTCTTCCTCCTTCTACCCCCCCATCCCTCACTCCTGCATTCCCTCTTTCCATCACTCCTTCCCTTCCTCCTTCCCAAACTGCATCCTGTTTTCCCTCTCTACCCTTCCATCCCTCCTTCCTTCCCTCCTTCCATTCCTCCATCCTTTCCTCCCTCTTTCCCTACCTCTTTCCTTCCCTCCCTCCATCCATCCTTTCTTTCCTTCCTTTTCTCCCTCCCTCTCTCCATCCCTCCATTCCTCTTTCCCTACCTCCCCCCTTACCTCTCTCCATCCCTCCCTCTATTCCTCCCTCCCTCTCTCTCCCCCTCCTTCCATCCTTCCATCCGTCCCTCCATCCTTCCTTCCCTCCCTCCATCCCTCCATTCTTCCCTCTTTACCCTTCTATTCCTCCTTCCTTCCCTCTCTCCCTTCCTCCCTCCCTCCCTCCCTCTCTCCCTCCATCCTTCCATTCCTCCCTTCCTCCCTTCATCCTTCCATCTCTCCCCCCCGACTTCCTAAATCCCCCACCCTACTCTCCTCCAGGTTGGAATCTGGAATGCAGAACCTCAGCATCCACACTCGGACCGCGGGGTACTTGGGTAAGAGGAGGGGACACAGGGGATGGACTCACTGCCTCTCCCCCTCACCAAGTGCTCAGCACCACCCCCTGCACCCCCTCTCCATGCAGGAGGTTTCGGGGGGGGCTTTGGGAGCTCCTTCTCCACCGGTTACACTGTGGCCCCCCCGGCGCTGGAGAGCGCGGCCGTCCCCAAATCTCGCGCCATCGTCATCAAGAAGATCGAGACCCGCGACGGCAAGCTGGTGTCCGAGTGCGCTGATGTCCTCACCAACTGAGCCCCCCCCTCTGGAGACCCCAAAAGGAGTGCGACCCCTCTGGGACCCTCCCCTTATTCTGCCCCAGCGCTCTGAGCCAGCGCCCTTCTGTCCGTCCGTCTGTCCCCTGTCCCCCTGTCTATATCCAAGCTACAGGATGGGGTGGGGGCTATTGGGGTGCCCCCCACCCCGTGAGCCCCCCTTCACATCTCTGGTGCATGGGTGGGGGGTGTTGAGGTCCTGCAATAAACTCAATAAACCCAACAACGCCCCCAGTCTCGGCTGTGCCCACCTGGGGATGGGAGGGGTGTGGGGGAAAATGGGGGCAGCAATGGGGGCCCCGGGGGAGGGGGATGCACCCTGGGATGAGGCTGGCGGTGTCCATGTGGGGGGTCAGGGAATGTTTTGGCATGTCAGGACCCATCCTCAGGTGCCAGGATCTGTTTTAGGTGGCCAGGACCTATCTGGGGCCACTGGGGCTCTCAGGGTTCTATTGTCCACCCTGGGGGCATCAGGATCCGTTTTGGGCTTCCAGGACCCCCCGCCGGGGGGGAGTCAGGGTTCGGGGGTGCTATTGTCCATCTGGGGGTACCAGCACCCATTTTGGGTTGCCAGAATCAATTTTTGAGGTGTCATTGTTCATCTGGGGGTACCAGAACCAAATGTTGGGGTGCCATTGTCCATGCTGGCATGCCAGGACCCATGTTGGGGTGCAAGAACCAATTTTTGGGGTACCACTGTCCATTCTGGGGTACCGGGACCCATTTTGGGGTGTTGTTGCCCACCCTGGATCATCAAGCTCAGATTTGAGGGACCAGAACCCATTTTAGGGTGTCATTGCCCATCCTGGGTCATCAGGCTTTCTTTTGGGGTGCCAGGACCCATTTTGGGGTGCCATTGTCCATCCTGGGGGTGCCAGGACCCATTCTGGGGTGTTGTTGCCCATCCTGGGTCATCAGGCTCTGTTCTTCTGGTACCAGGACCCATGTTGGGGTGCTGGGGGTCCCAAATTCCAGGATCCATCCCAAGATGTTGGGTTTTGGGGTACCAGGATCCATCCGGAGGGGGGTCAACATTCATCCCAAAGCACCATGGTCCTTTCTGGGGGGCAAGGACTCATTCTGGGGTACTGGGATCCCCATGGGGTGCCAGGACCTGTCCTGGGGGGGGCAGGGGGAAGGTACCAGGTGGGATTTTGGGGTGAGAATAGGATTTGGGATGGGGGGAGCAAGTTGTTTTTTTTGGGGGGGGACAGAGTGGGGTTTGAGGATTTGGGGGGACAGAGTGGGATTTGTTTTGTGGGGGGGCAAGATGTTTTTTTTTGGGGGAGGGGACAGGGTGTGATTTAGGGCCAGGTGGGATTATGGGGGCTGGATGGGATTTTTTGGGGTCAGAAGAGGAATTTTGGGGAAGGGTGGGATTGTTTTTTTTTGGGGGGGTGGGGAGGATATGAGGATTACGGGGGGCAGAGTGGGATTTAGGGATTTTAAGGGAAGAATAAGATGTTTGGGGCAAGATGGGATTATTGGGGCAGAATAGGAATTTTAGATTGTGGTTGGATTCGCTTTTGGGGGGTGGAAGGGGTGGGAGCAAGATTTTTTTCTGGGGGGGGGGCGAGTGGGATTTGCTGCCTCTGGGCGACAAATGGGATTTTTGGGGCAGAGGGGGATTTTAGGCTGGGTGGGGTTAAGGATTTTGAACTCTCTTCTGTCTCGTGTGGGGCTGTGCTGGGGGGCGTGCACCCCCGCTCGGGGGTGGGCTTATTTCTGGAGGGGGAGGTGGGGGTGGGATTTGGGGTGCCCCCATCGTTGCATTGGGGTACGGACTCCATTCCCGGGCCGCAGGTGACACCTGCTGTCCGCACCGCACATCTCACCCCAATTACCACTGCCAATTAGCGCTAATTAACATATCCTCCCCCCCTTCCGCCCTGCCCCGCCCTGCCCCCCGGCCCGACAGCCCAACCCCCACGAATTTGGGGGTGCGGGAGCTGCACTGGGGTTCAAGTCCGGGAGACTGGGGGGGGGGGGTTGGAGCCTCAGTGACCACCAGGGCCTCCCCAGAGCCACTCCTCATTCCACAGCTCTAGGGGAGCCCTACGGGCACCTGGGGGGGTCCCTGCCTTTAGGGGTGACCCTGACCCCATGGGAAGGGGCTCAGTTTTGGGGTGGGGGTGGTGCTTGGGATCCCCCCCGGGATGCAGCGGGACGGAGGGTTTGGAGGGGCTGAGTGCACTGGGGGTCCTTGGGTAGCCCCCCTCCCCCTCCATAACTCCCCCCCTCCACGACTCCCCCCTTCTCCCCCCACCCCGCAACACCCTCAGCCCCGCCCCGAATTTGGGGTGAATTTTGGTGCTGCAGACGCTGGGGGGCGGCAGAGGAGCGTGGTCCCAACGTGGAGTGGCGCTGGGGACCCCCCCACCAGCTCCTGACCCCCCCCTTTTCCCCAGCACCCCAAGGACCTCCTCCCCCTTCCTCCCTCAGATCTGACTCTTTTGGGGTTTCCACCCAAAAAGTCAAATGGGGTTGGGGGATGCTGAGTTCCCAGGGACCCCCCGTGTTGGTTAGGGACATGGGGGGGGACGGGGGGCATGGGAGGAGTCACTGCTGAGTGCCACCGACCCAGGGCTGGGGGAGCAGTGGGGAAGGGCTCATGGGGAAACTGAGGCACGGGGTGGGGGGGAAGTTTGGGGAGTGGGAGAATTTGGGGTT
>NC_034437.1:897795-916564 GCF_002078875.1 Numida meleagris
GGATTTGGGGGTTTGGGGGGCAGGGTTGGATTGGGGAATTTTGGGATTTTTTGGCAGGCAGGGTGCAGTTTGGGATTTGGGGTTTGGGATTTGGGATTTGGGGCACCCCACAATTTGCTGTCACCTGACCCTGGGACACCAAGGGACAGTGGCCGTGGCTTTCCACGTGCCCCCTCCCCGCCCCCCATCCCCACCTTGTGTCCCCCACCCCATTGCCAACCCAGACTCAGTGCTCACCATTCTCTGGGGGATGAGCGTCCAGGTGCTGGGGGGTCAAGCCCACTCCACAGCTCCCAAAAAGATGCAGACCCCAAAGGTGAGACCCTTGGGTGGGGGCATTGTCACCATGCCAAATTGGAGATGCTGAAGATTGGGGACACTGAGGTCTGGGGACATCAAGGACTGGGTACACCAACAGTTGGGTACCCCAAAAGCTTGGAGATACTGAGGTTTGCGGACACCAATGGTTGGAGGCACCAAAGCTTGAGAACACCTAAGTTTAGGGACATCAAAGCTTGGGGACACCAAAGCTTGGGGACAAGGAGGTTTGGGGACATCAAAGCTTGAGGTCACTAAGGTTTGGGGAAATGGAAGTTTAGGACATCAGGGGTTGGGGACACCAAAACCTGGGGACTTGGATGCTTGGGAGCATCAAAGCTTGGGGACATCAAAATTTGAGTACACTGAGGTTTAGGGATGTGGAGATTTGGGGACAACAAGATTTGGAGACACCAATGTTTGGGGTCATCAAGATTTGAGGACATTGAGGCTTCAGGACATGGTCTGACCCCGCAGACGGGCTGTGACCCCATATCCCCCCTAGGTCCACGTCCCAGGGCCGGCATGGTGCCAGGGCCTCACCCCACAGGAGGTGCTGCTGACTCAGGTAGATGTGCCCGGCCCCGTGAGCGCCCATGGGCGTATGGGCCCCGGCGGGGGCAGAGCCTTTTGGGGTGTCCCAGCACTGGGACAGAGAGTTTCCAGCCTTGAACCCCAATTGCTGCCTGGATGGGCTTTTTCACCCCCCAAATGGTGTCCCCTTGGGGTCCTATTGGGGTCCCACTGCTGGAAGCACCCCAATGGCATTTTGGGGACCCCTCCTGCAACACCGCACCCCACGTGGATGGGGGAATCCCAAAGCAGCCCCCTCCTCCTCCTCTGACCCAGTTTCACCCCAGTGGGGGAAATAAGGGCACTACTGGGGAGTTAGGGGCAGTACTGGGGAAATAAGAGCAATGTTTGGGAAATAAGGGCAATACTGGTGAATTAGGGGAGCTATTGGGGAATTAAGGGCAGTACTGGGGAAATAAGGGCAATAGTGGGGAATTAAGGACAACATTGGGGAATTAGGGGCACAGTTGGGGAAATAAGGGCAATATTAGGGGAATAGGGACAATATTGAGGAAACAGGGACACTATTGCAGAAATAGGGACAAGATTAGGGAAATAAGGGCACTATTGGGGAATTAGGGGCAGTAGGGAGGAAATAGGGGTAGCACTGGGGAAATAAGGGCACCATTGGGGAAATAGGGACAAGAATGGGGAATTAAGGGCCCTGTTGGGGAATTAAGGGCACTGCTGGCGGCGGGGGGGCTTGGCCGGGGTGCGCCGGGGGGCACGGGGCCAGCAGCAAGCTGAGGCCTGCTGATGAGGTTTTGCCTGTAATTAGCGGCGGGGCAGGAGCCGCCCAAAGCTCACTCTCTGCATTTTCACACGCACACCCCTTGCGCCCTTCCCGGCCCTGGGGGGAGATTTCCTGAGGGGATTTGGCTCCCTTTGGAGTTCCCCCATCCCGATAGGTTCTCCTCTTGTCCCACAGCGTCCCCACAGTTGCAGTTGCCCCCTCCCCATTTCTGCTCAGTGCTCCAACATAGCTCATTCTGGGGAGGGCATTGCTTTATTTTTTTAGGGGGGAATATGTTTTCCCAGAGTGTGGGATGTGGTGACAGGGAGGGACAGATCCATCCTCCTCCTCTCTCTCAGCTCTTCCCCATCCATTTTAGCTGATTTCTCCCCAAAACACGCTCTTCCCACTGACTGCTTCATCCAAAAACCCAATTCCCCCCATTGTGCAGTGCAATGGGGAAAAGCCTCCTGCTTCCTCTGCAGCCCCCACTGGAGCAGCATTGCATTTCTGCAAAACCTGGGAGCTTCACACTTGTTTTCCCTCATTCCTTTTCTGCATCCCAGCCCCAGGGAGATGCTCTGCACCCCAAATCCTGGAGGCAAAGCTACGCAGCGGTGCAACCCCAAATCCTCCCACTGCCTTCTGGTGCAGCACAGCCCCTCTCTGCTCTGGATCAGTCCCACTTTGGGGTCTCTGCTCACAGAACTGCAGGTCCTGAGCCAGGAGCTCTGCTCCCTTTCCTTTGGGATTCTCAGAGAGGAGGTGCCAGGGTCTCCCTATGGGGCAGTGGTCGGGCTCTGACCTTTGGAAGTTGCCTACCACTCTCCCCAGGGCTCATTCCACACTGCAGCTGGGGCTGCTTTCCCGCAGTGACACACGGGACCCAAGTGCCACCGATGGCCATGAAGTGCTCCATGCAGTTGCCACTGCAAGAAGAAAACGGTTGCCCTGATGGATGCCACCGACGGAGGGCTGCAGTTCCCAGAAGAAGGTGTTGCCTGTGAGCTAGGTTAGCAGCGGGGTATTGCAGGCAGAGCCCGGGGCTCCGCCGTGCGCAATGCAGCGGGGACGGCCCAAGGAGTGCCGCCGTCTTCTGCAACAGGCACCTTTGATCTCACTCGGGATCCACCTTGTTATTTCTGCTCGATGATTCCCAGCTCGGGCCCCAGCCCTGCAATTTGCTCTCTTACTAATTGCGAGTCCGTGCTGCTCGACAGAGCGGTGCTTTGCTCTCCCAAATGCATTTTTGGGGTGAAACTGGGCGGATTTGGGCTCATGGCTCTTGCTTTCCACTGTGGGGTGAGGGGTGCTGTGGTGAGGAGGTTCCATGCGTGGGGCACAGGGACATGGACCCCCTCCTTGCCCTCATCCCACTGCCTGCACCGGGCATCAAAGTGGAGAGCAGCCCCAGGCGCTCTCCTGCCCACCTTGGCTCCTTCCTTCCTTTCTTCTTTCTGCTTTGCATCCCAGACCTGGCTCACCTCGGGGGCATGTGGGGACAGAAAGCAGCAAAACCGGAGAGCCCAGTGCTGCTCTGTCCCCTCCCTGCCAGTGGCTTTTCTGGGGCTGTGGGGAGCATCCGTGGGTCTGAAGCATTCTGCGTCCCAGCGGCAGCTGGGGGGCTTCCATCACTGTGAACCCTACGGGAGCTGTGAGATGCTGAACCCTGCCAGCTCCTGTTGGGATCAGTCATGGAAGGTTGGGAAAGAACATCCATATCCTCGAGCACAGCCACGAAGCCATGTCCCTAAATGCTGGTTCCTTCCCAGGAATGGCGCATCCCACCAGCCCACATCCCACCATGGTCACCTCCTGCTGCTCTACAGAGACCCAAAGAAAGATATGGCATCTCTATGTCACCACGAGGAAGAGCCGTGGTGGCACACTGAGTCCATGGGTCCCAGCCCTATGATGTCACCCCAGGGCACTTGGGTATGGCCACAATGGGAACAAGGAGCTCATTAATGCAGGGCAGCTGCACGCTAATGGGAGCTGCTCTGTTCATTGCTGGGGCAGTGGAACCTCTGGGTCAAGATTTCCACCTCTGGGCTCTGGAAGGGCCAGAAAGCAGTCGGCTATTTGTATCTTCCCATGGGAAGAGACTCTTGTCCTGATCCTGCCTCTCCTCTAAGTCGGGCTGAGCAAAACCTTCACACATGGGCAGAGCCCCAGGATTGTCCCCTGTCCTGGGGTAGAGGAGAAGTCCCTCTGGAGGTGGATGTGTGAGGGTACGGTGGTGTGTGGTGGGACAGCATCTGCTGGCTGCCTTTGGGATCCCGGAGACTTGTGATGGGAACATGTGGCTCTAAACCCAGTGGTGACCCAATTTGGGGATTTTAGCCGGGTTTGGGGTGTAGGGAAGGAGCCTGGGGTGCTGTTCTGAAAGAGGATCCATGTCTGCTGGCTGTGGAAAGGTCTTGGCTCTGTTTTGCACTTTGTTATGGTCATGGCACCACTCGGAGAGCCCTGCAGCCCCTCGTGACCCTGCAAACCCTCATGACCCTACAGCCCCTCATGGCCCTATAGTCCTCCCCAAGCCCACAGTGGAGAAAACAGAAGAGGACACATTAAGGCCACCTCCAGGGCCACCTGAAGAACCTCGCAGCAGCGCAGCTGCAGCCCCAGCCCCTCATTTGACATCTCCCGCCCCAAAGGAGGGCTGGGACCTCATGGGTGTAGCTGTGGCTGGGCCCGGTGCTTCTTGGGCAAGCGTCCGGATGGGCACGGAGCCAGCACCGCGTGCCAGGGACTGCTGGCAGAACCACCCTGGGAGCTGCGCCGGGTTCCAACAGGTTCACTCGGTTTCTCCGCCGGTTGCATAAAGGTGGAGGAGATGCAGCTGCTGCCACCTTTGGCAAAGACACCTCGGGGTGTCCCTGGGGAATCGGGGTTCCCAAGGCTCTGCAAAGGGTTGTGGCCATGGGGTGCAGAGCTCAGCATCTTCTCCACACTGTGCAGATCCCCTTTGGGCTGGAAATGGAGAGGGCTGGTGAGGTTCAGGAGGAGAAGTGCTCCTTCCGTCCCAATTCCTCTGCAGAGATGGTTGAGCTCAGTTCCTGGACCGGGATTTGCATGTTTGCGGGGGAAAAGCTGAGAGGGAACAGGCCCCGAGTTGAAACTGCTTCCCCAAACCTCTCCCACGAGTGTCTCCAATAAAAGATAATTACAGAGTGTGCAGCACAAAGCTGGCTTTTGTCGTCTTGGCTGTAGCTGCACCTCGTGGTTTGGGGGAAAGTCTTATTTTTTCCTTTTAATGGCAGGATAAGCGGGGATCCTCGGTTTGATGACACCTTCAGACACCTCCGCCAATTAAAATATAAATTAAAAGTGGTTAAGCAATTAAGCTGGATGTGTTAGAACAATGAGAGCTTGCTGACGTGTGAGGGCAGCCGGCGGGTGGTGTCAGGTCAGACAGAATGGGGCTGATGGATCCACAGGGAAGGATCCCAGAGGCCTTCCTACAATGCTCCCACTGGAAACACAGCTCCATCTTTGGCTCCCTTCCACCAGGGAAGGTGGAAGAAGGATCAGAGGAAGTGCAATGCCCCCATGCCCATTCTCTGCCCCTTCTGTCCCTGAACCGTGGAATGGTGGGGGTTGGGCACACTTCCAGGATTTCAGAGGAGACCTCTGGAGGCCATCCGTAAAGTTGATGGCTGCTGGATTCCATTCTGCTTGTTTCCAAGGGGCTGTTTGCTTCATGGGGATCTCAGGGATGCCTCAGAACACCTTGGTCTTGGCACAGTTCCCATTGGGCAACTGGAAATCCTTGTCATGGACATGGCTTATTAGCTGGCCCTAATGGCACCTCGACCCTAATGAAGGAAGGTGAAGATGTAGGGTGAGGGTTACATGGAAATACCAAGGTACTTCAGGCTCTGCAACCCCCGTGTGTCTCTCTGGGCTCAGTACACCACCGTCAAAGCGGTCTGGCCTTCTAGAAACCCTTCATAGCCTTCTAGAAACTCTCCTTTATTGACACAAAGCTGATTCGGTAACCCTAAGCCTCACTGGGCTCCCTCCCTTGGTTGTGAAACAGCTTCGGCCAAACCGAGTTGAACCAGAGCAGAAAGTTGAACAGGAGTGCATCTGGGGCTGTGATTGGGAAACCGGGTTTTTGTCAGAATTCAGCGAACCAAGCACCTGCTGTGTGGCTCCCAGTGAGTAATTGAGCCAAGGCAGGGGTCTCCCTGGAGGGTGTAACATGTCGAGCAGCTTGTAGTGCTTTGTCATTGCCAGAAGAACTATAGAAGGGCCTGTGATGGGTTGACAGCTCCAGCTCAGGAAATTTGATTTGGGGATGTGCTTCCAACACCAACAATAGCTTTGTTTTACTTTCTGAGCTATCTAGGGAGTGTTTTGAGGCAGGTCATGGGGAAGGCAGAGAGGAGGGGGGAAGGCATGGTTCCAAGCACACCTAAAACCATTCATAGAGTAAAAAATCACATCTCCACTCCCCTGACAGCTGGCCAACTCCCTCCGAGCATAAAAAGGGACGTTCAGGCACCGTGCTCACAGGACAGAGCTTCTTTCACCTCTGGACACCACTCAGCTCTCCTCTCCTACCGCAGACCCGTCGCCATGTCTCGCCAGTCATCCGCTTTCAAGAAGGGATTCAGCTCCAGCTCTGCTTGCTTAGGAGGGAGGAACAAGGTCACCTTCAGCACGGTGGCCCGAGGATGCCGGGGGCCTGCCGGCAATGCTGGGGGCTTCAGCAGCCGCAGCCTCTATAGCCTGGGAGGCAGCAAGAGCACCGCTCTGGGAGGATTTGGAGCTGGAGGCATCTGCAGAGGGTTCGGGGCTGGCAGCCAAGGCTTTGGCTACGGTGTTGGCACTGGGGTAGGGTTTGGTGGCGGGGCCGGATGCGGCTTTGGTGGTGGTTTTGGTGGCTTCGGTGGAGGGTTTGATGGCGGGGTTGGGGGCTTCGCCCAGTGCCCACCGGGCGGCATCAGGGAGGTGACCATCAACCAGAGCCTGCTGGCCCCACTCAACCTGGAGATCGACCCCGAGATCCAGAAGGTGCGGACACAGGAGCGGGAGGAGCTGAAGACCCTCAACAATAAATTTGCCTCCTTCATCGACAAGGTGAGAGCTGGGTCCAGGAGGAGGCTGAACCTTGCTGGCTTGTGAGATGGGCAGAGAGGGAGCAGTGAGCCCAGTGCCAAAAGCTGTGCAGGCAGAGAGGAGGCAGCGGTGGTGGGAGAAGCAATGATCCCAAGGTGCTGGAGGACAGCAGGAATGGGAGCCTTGATCTGGAGGCTATGATGCTGGTGCTAACCCAGGGAGCCATGCAGCAGCATGCAGAACATCCTCAGAGAAGGCTGCCCCATTCCACCCGTGGGCCGTTGGGTGTTTCATCCCTCTGTAGCCTGACCCCATCATGAAGGAGAAAGCACTGAAGTTATGGAGCTCAGCACATTTCTCCTGTTTAGACTCCATGGGATGGGAGAGGGAAGGTCACCCACCACCATGAGAATGGGTTTCCCATCCCACCAGTGGGACTCTGCGGGAGGCTGGGCAGGTTTTGGAGAGGAGCTGAGAACAGACAGAAGGGCTAAACTCATTAAATGTAGGTAGTGCAGGAAAACAACAGAGAGATGCTTTTAGGAATAGTCTGACTTTTCTTCTGTCCACCCCTCGTCATTATTCAGGTGCGATTCCTAGAACAGCAGAACAAAGTCCTGGAGACCAAGTGGAAGCTCCTGCAGGAGCAGAGCCCGACCACAAGCACCAGGAGCCTGGACCCCTACTTTGAAGCCTACATCAATGGGCTGCGGAAGCAGCTGGATGGCCTCTCCAGTGAGAAGATCCAGCTGGAGTCAGAGCTGAAGAGCTTCCAGGACATGGTGGAGGACTTCAAGACCAAGTGTGTGGCTCGTGGTGCCAGCATGGGGCTCGGCGGTGCTGGGAAGCTCTTGGGGATTCCCCAAATCTGGGATCAAATGGATTTATTTTGGATTCACTCCTAGCAATGTCTAAGCTCTGGCTGATCTCACCAGCTGTGCAAAGCAGATCATTTGGAGACTTTTTTTTTCACCACTTCTGTTTTATTTTATTTTTTTGAGTAGGAAGTGGTGAAAAAAATAGAAGTAAAGACTTGATTTGAGCAGTCAGAAAGTTCAAAGGACGATGGGAATTGGCAATGTTCCGCTTGTTGCAGCGATCAGTGCTATGAGGAAGTTGCACCAGTTGTGAGCTCTGACAGTGGGAGATGGTTTCTTGAGGTGTGCCCCAGCACCCATTGTTGTGTGAACTGCGGTTGTCACCAGCGCAGGATCTTCTGCTGTTTGCCTTTCCCCACTCAAGAATCTATGACATTATGATTTAATGAAGCAATTAGGGCAGTTGCTAAATCCCACTATAATTTATTTCCTCACGGGTTTCCTAATGGATTCCTTACAATAATTTCCTCCATAGTTTGAAGCTTACTTAGATCATTCTTTGGAAAGATGATGGGAGGGGGATTAATTATTATCCTGGTGTGACGGGGTTAATTTGCTCCACCAGAAGAGCAAAGATGGAGAAATGTCTCAGCTGATAAGCTGCAGATAACTGGGATTTGGGAACAACCCGATCCCTAGCCTTGCTCGATCTTTGCTGAGGCTGCAGGATGAGAGGTGATGTGTTTCTGGAGGTGACCTCCATTGCCCCGTGCTCTGCAGCATGCAGACATTCCCTGTTCATTGCAGGGGGTGTATGGGATGACCCTTAAAAAAACCAGCTCCAGCAGTTCCACGATTCTAAGGCTCTGTACCATGGCCATGATGGCCAACTGGAGGCTGAGAGGTCTCCTCGTGGAGGCAGCAAGATGGGGATGTTTGTGATGGAAGGTTCCAGGGCTCATGCAGGACGGAGCCCCACTTCTGCTCAGCCACAGTCTGCTCACAGCACCTCT
This sequence comes from Numida meleagris, assembly GCF_002078875.1. NCBI lineage: Eukaryota > Metazoa > Chordata > Aves > Galliformes > Numididae > Numida > Numida meleagris. The sequence goes on from NC_034437.1 coordinate 906,318, forward strand.
GTTTTTGCTGCACCCATCACTCTGAGGCCAGTAGCTGCCAGCAGCAGAGCTGGAGCCAAAATAAACAGAGATTGAATCTCCCTCGTTATCCCCAACAGGTATGAAGAGGAAATAAACAAAAGGACAGCTGCGGAGAATGACTTTGTGCTCCTAAAGAAGGTAAAGCTCTGGGCAGCCTAGGTGTGCGTGAAGAGGATTGAACACTTGCAGGCACAAGGGCAGGCTTTAATTAAGCTTGTGCCTCGTTAGAACAAGGAGAGATGAAGCTGGGAGAAACTCCTAGGGCAGAGGGGAGTCTGAAGGGAGTTGGTTCTCCGCCTCCCTGGAGCAAAACAACTGGATAACTGCATTGCCACCTTTATCTGTATTTTCTAAGTGCTTTGTCATTTTTAATTATTGTATACAAATTTCCACCTGGTTGGCAGCAGTGCATTGTATTGGTGGGGCTCAAACGTAGCCCAGGGACCCCAGAGCTGTGTGCTGTGGAAATGGAGCAGTGCAACACTGAGTTAGGGGGCTCGACTTAGACCCAACCGTGTGCATCAGGGGAAGGCTTTCAGCCCCCATTTCTGCTGCAGGATGTGGATGGCGTCTACATGAACAAGGTGGAGCTTCAGGCCAAGTTGGACGCTCTGGCAGATGAGCTGAACTTCCTGAGGAGCCTCTATGAAGCGGTGAGTGTGCAGCAACATGGGATGGAGCACGGGGAAGGTGTCTTAGTGGGGCTCGAGCCAATGCTGGCATGAATTGCAGGAACTGTGCCAGATGCAGAAGACCGTTTCTGACACCTCCGTGGTGCTGTCCATGGACAACAACCGCAACTTGGACCTGGACAGCATCATCGCCGAGGTGAAGGCGCAGTACGAGGAGATCGCCAACCGCAGCCGTCTGGAGGCTGAGACCTGGTACCAGAGCAAGGTGAGGGCTCTGTGCGTGGGGCTGGTGGGGCTGAGGGGCCTGCATGCTCCCCTCCCTGTTGGGGGGAGATAGAGGGAGACCTCATGCTGCCCCTCATGAGCTCCTCTCTCCCCTGCCTGTCAGTACGAGGAGCTGCAGGCCACCGCGGGAAAACATGGAGACAGTCTGAGGGACACCAAGGCTGAGATTTCTGAGCTCAACCGTGTGATCCAGAGGTTACGGGCTGAGATCGAGAACGTGAAGAAGCAGGTAGGGCTGTCACATTCTAAGGAATGGGTGTGAGATCCTGGTAATTCCCCCAGAGCATCCCTATGAGCTGTGCCCTGGTCAGAGCTGCTTGGGAACAGCTGAGCCAGGTGATGTGGGCACAGAGCTCTGCAGTGCTCACTGCCCAATGCACCGTGTCCCTGTCTTTGTCCTGCAGTGTGAGACCGTGCAGAGCTCCATTGCGGATGCTGAGCAGCGTGGGGAGCTGGCCCTGAAGGATGCCAAGGACAAACTGGCTGAGCTGGAGGCAGCCATGAAGAAAGCCAAGGCAGACCTGGCCCAGCAGCTGCGCGAGTACCAGGAGCTGATGAACGTCAAGCTGGCGCTGGACATCGAGATTGCGACCTACAGGAAACTGCTGGAGGGCGAGGAGTGCAGGTGGGTGGGGATATGGCTGGATCACATCCCACTAAATCAAGGGGAAGGACGCAGTGCAGCACATCCTCTGTTAAGATATCAATGGCGCTGCTCCTCACCGTGGTCCTATGGAGTGTGATGGGTCCAAGCTGGTGGTGTGGTGCTGATGATCCATCTCTTTTCCTTGCAGGATGTCTGGGGAGTGCCAGAGCAACGTGAGCATCTGTAAGTACCAATCTGCCCCTGGTCCCTGTGCTCCCTGGCTCTGCCGGTGGTAATCTCACACCTTCCCTTGTCCCCACAGCTGTGGTGGGTGGCAGCAGCTCCATAGGAGGTGGATACGGCGGTGGTCTCTGCCTTGGAGGAGGAGGATTGGGATTCGGCGCTGGGAGCGGGAGGGGCAGCTGCAGCACAGGCGGTGCTGGCTTCTGCTACAGCCTGGGAGGGGGAGGATTCGGCTCCGGAGCTGGCAACTCCGTCGTGGTGGGCTCTGGCGGCATCCTGAAGAACAGCTCGGTGTCCACCCGGCGGCAGTAAGGCAGAGAGCTGTCCCCATCCCCGGCAACCAAAGGAGAAAGGAAGCAAACATCACCGGGACCACCGCCCCACTGCCCAGGTGAGGGCCGCCGGTCTGTTGGGCCAGGCACTGCCCTCCTTTGGACACCACGTGGGAAAAGAAAAGCAGGCTTTGTCCACCACAGTGACTGAGATGCACAGCAGAGGACTTGGGAACCTCTCACTTCACCATCCTCCTCCTTGAGACACTGTAAGGCTGCTGCACAGAGCTGAGAGCTGGCACTGGAAGGACCCAGCACCCCAAAGCCCCCAACCACAAAGCACTGCCCCCCATGCCATGCACAGCCCGTGGGGTCTTGGCATCCCTCGAGGTCTCCCATGGGACCCTGACATGCTGCAGTGGCCTCGGTACTGCTCAGTTCTGTTTGGGCTTTGCCTTTTTGTTGTGATCGTGAGAATGCTCGCGCTTGTTTGCTTAAGCCTTTCTCCTTTGGCATGTGCCATAACCCAATAAACACTAGAGGCAGTACACCAGTGTGGTTTTCTTTCTGAGCAGGCATTTTCATGTTGCAACAAGACTGCTCTTCTGCTGAGACCTGAAAGTTGTCCTGACTTTCTCCTGCCCTTTCAGGGACACAAAGCAAGCACTGGAGCATGCAAGCGCCTGTGATGGGCAGGGGTTGACAAAATGGTGACCACAGGGGACCCAGCATCTTCTCCAGTGACATCTGGGGGACCAGCATGTCACTGGTAGCGTGTGGCACAAGAAAGACATAAAATGATGATAGGGGAGGGAGCAGGCCAGGCTGAAGCTGGCTGTGGTCTCTACTGCCTTTCTCTCTTTGTGGCACAGAGGAAGCTCTCAGTCCTGTGAGAGCAGAGCTGATGTTTGGGATTGCAGCTGGAGATGTCAGGAGACACTGCGCTCCTGTTGGGTTCCTGGGATGGTCTCCATCAGTAGAACCATGGGATGTCCCCAGTTGGGTGAGGGAAAGGCTGTCCCGCTCTGCTTTGTGTTGAGGGGAGGCCTCATGATGGCCCTACAGCCCCTCATGACCTACAGCCTCTCATGGCCCCACAACCCTTCGTGGTCCTGCAATTCCTCTGATGACAACGACTGGACCCGAGGGAATGGCATGGAGCTTTGCCATTGGAGGGTTAGGTGGGGGGTGAGGGAAAGGCTCTGCCCCAGAGGGTGGTGAACATGATACAGCTCCCCAGGGCAGTGGGCATGGCTCCGAGCTGCTGGAGCTCAGGGAGTGTTGGGACACTGTTCTCAGACATTGGGTTTGGGTTTGGGTTTGGGTGGTGTGCTGTGGGGCCAGAAGTTGGACTCTGATCCTTGTGGATCCCGTCCAACTTGGGACATTGTATGATTCTGTGATTCTATAATCCCAGATTGGAAAGAATCCTCAAGGATCAGAGTCCAACACCAACTCCACCTCTGTCTGACCACTGGGGGCAGTGAGCAGCCTCCATCTCCACCTTCCCACCTCCTGAGGTCCCCATGCATGTTGAGGTGGGCACCTCCCTCTGGTTCTGCCAGCTGAGTGCTGCTGGAGCATCCTGCAGGGAATGGGAGAAGGGTGGATGTCCTCTGTCCGGATGATTGGTGTGATTGCTTCTGTCCTGTGTCAGATGGGGCCAGGATTCAGCATGAGGCTCCAGCCTCAGTCCACACTGAGGACAGGGAACATCACACACTGCTGCAGCCCACCAGTGTGAAATATTTCTCTCCCAGCAGTGAAATATTTCTTATGAGCTGCCAGTGTAGAGCCAAAATCACTCGGTGTGGTTTCACCTCTTGCTCAGGAGACCTTGAGTCATGCCCCTGGTCAACCACAGCCGATGAGTCACCATGCTCCGCTCCCCGCTCCTACAGCTGGAGATACTGCAACCAGCCAAGGCGTGTAGCTGCTTGGATGGGGATGTTGTCTGGGCAATGGTGAATGCTCCAGGAGGTTGTAAAGGGACTTGGGAAGGTGTTGAGTGAAAAGACACTGCTGCCCTCTGTGTAAGCTTGCCTCCATGATTGGCACTTGACAGGGCTTCGGGATGTGTACAGAGGCTTAAAACAAACAGACACCAGAAAGCATTTTTCTTTTGTTCCTTCAATTGCAGCAGCAATTAGGGGAGAATTCTCCTGGGCTGGACTGAGTCATGACAGTTTCTGCCTTTTGTTGGAGCAGCAAGAACTTTGCTTGACCTGAAAGAAGCTTTGTCTAATTCCATTGAGCTTGCCCTCCATGCTAATAATCTCCTTCAGAGCATGCTTGCACGAAGGGAATGCTGAGATGCCAATGTTTTACTGAAAGTGTGGGGTTTTAGTGCTCAGCTCAGCTTGTCCTCCTGCTCTCCCCAGTTCCATGCAGCTCCTGTCCATGCACTCAAACACTGAGCGCCTTCTCCTCCATCGCTTTGTGCTGTCCTTCAGCACAGCGATGGGCACAGTTGATGTGACTGGAGATCATCGGAGCCAGAGCTACAAGTTGCGTTCGAGCTCATGATGGTGTCGATACCCAAATCCCTGCCCGATTTCCCAAACTTGGCCAAGAGACACAGTGGTGACTCAATAAGAGCGTTATCTAACCATGTGCTTGGGCCGGGAGCATTGTGCTGACTTAACGAAATCTCCTGCCGAGCACTGCTGGGAACCTGAAACCTCCCGATCACGTCGTCCTGCCTGCAGGAGGAGAAGGGAACCACGCAACCTTGCATTTGGCAATCCAGAGGGAGGCGAGGGAATAAATCAGCCAGATGCTCAATGTAGGTGCATGTGCATGGAGGTGTTTGCACCGCAACAGCCCTGTGTTCGTAGCACCCTTCAGAACCCTGTGGAGTTTGGCTGATATATCATAGAATCATAGAGTCTTTAAGGTTGGACAAGACCTCTAAGGTCACCCAGTCCAAAGCCAACCCATCCCACCATGCCCAATAAATGTCCCTCAGTGCCACATCTCCATGGTTCTCAAACATCTCTTTGGATGGTGACCCCACCACTCCCCTGGGCAGAATGTTTCAATGCCTGACCACAACTCCCTTCTCCACTGCAGGACACATAGGGCCCCCAGTGACATCCAAGCCTTGAGATGAAGGTGCTGCTTCGAACCCTCAAAACTAAGAGACAAAGCCCGAGCAGCGAGTTGTATGCGATGTCCCCATGCCATGTGGTTATGATCCACGCACACCTCTGGGGACAAGCACTGAGCCCCATCCTCCTCACCCTATCATGGAGCTGGGAGCTGGATGCCCTCCCTGAGCCGTGCCATGTGCGCTGGGGTGGGATGAGCACGCCCATAGGGTCGGTCAGGGTTTGGTGGCGGTGCCGGTCTAACCACACATTGAGCATAGCCTGGGTGCCCCAGGTGCTTTTGGAAATAGGTGTCTGGGTGATATTTCTGGAGGTATTCAAACAACCAGAGATATCAGGACTTGCTGGTGTGGATTTTCAAGAAGCGCTTAATTGCCTGTGTCGCATGGGAACTTCGGAGAATCTCGTTAGACAGCACAGATAGATGCCCAAATAACCACAACAAGTCTGGGGCTTCAAAATGGCCTTGGCAACTTTGCCAGTCTGATTCCTCTGCTGCTGGGGATTGTGGAAAACAAAGAGAGAAAGTGAACTTCTCAGTAAAATTTTTAAAGATGAGAGAAGAAATGTTTGTTAACCAGGTTTATGCAAGGAAAAGTGCAGAATCATAGAATCTCAGAATCGTTTGAGTTGGAAGGGACCCTCAAAGGTCATCTGGTCCAACTCCCCAGTGCATTGCACTTGCACAGTTGTATTTCTGCAAGTTTATCCCATAAACTAATTCCTTCTCGAAAACAACATAAAAAATGGAGCCCTTTGAAGAGCTTCCACCTTTCTAAAATCCTGCTTTAAATAAGCTAAAAAAAGACACCTACCTGAGTTCATAACAGAGGGCTCAATGCAGCTTACGATTCTATCTGTCTGCCAAAAATATATTTGCATATAAATGCCAAAGTAAGCCAGGTAGTTGAAAAGCATGCATTTCCTCCAGTGAAAGTTATTGTGCGCTCTGTTCTCTCCATTTTATGTCTCTACAAACAAGCTGAGCTGTTCAGCATCCTCTGCCTTGCTAATTGCATGTAAGCAGTTGCAGCATGCATTATGTGGGCAGCTCGTTTTGCATGCCTCCTTCTCTCCGCCTGTTCTCAGGGCCATCCGCCTGTCTGTCCGCACTTCCCGCGGTAGCAGCTGACTTGCTGAGGTTTTCCCTGGCTCTTCTCATGGTCAGTCACTTCCTGAAGCCTTTGGAGAGCCCTAAGGGGATTTCCCATTGGCATTTCTCCATGGATGCAGAGGCCATCTTGGCACAAAGACTACAGCACTCATGTTCAGTGAAAACTTGGTCTGACAGTAGGAGAATTTCCAATGCCAGCCATTGCCATGGCATCTCCTCTCTGGTAGGGTTTTATTTATTGAAAAGATGCAAAGCCTCATCAAAATGCAATTTGCTGAGCCCTGGCTCTGGATTGAGAAACTACTTCTTGAAGCCAAAGGCAATTTTCCACGTAAAAAGAAGGCTAAGGGTGTAACATAGGTGTGTTTTGGGAATTGTGTAAACCGTGCTACAATTTGGCATGAGCCGCAGTGCTTGCCTGCCATAGGGCTTTGGAGTGAAAGATCAAAATAAAGATAAATGTAAGCAGAGAAACAACCGCAATGGATGAATGGTGAAAAAAAAGCCATGTCTGTCACAGCAGGACTGTTACCCTGCCACAGAACTACACGGACTCTTAGTCAGAGTGCTGCCCTTTGGTAGACATGGCTGTATCTTTTTTAATTTTCTTCTGCATTATAGGGTGTGTTTCTGGGTAGGGTCAGTGTTTGGCAAATTGAAGATGAAAATCTGTAAACCACGCCAAGCTGATGAAGACAGTACCTGTCTCCTCCTTCACGCCCATGCAAACCCAGCCCACCTCCAGAAACAGATAAAAGAGTGCATCAACTGCCCTCGAGTCAGAGGGATTTCCTTCCCTTCTCCTTGCACGCATCTCCTCGCCGCCCAGCTCCGTTCATCCTCCTCCTCCTCTTGATTTTGACTCCGCTTGGAAGAAGCAGCCATGTCTCGGCAGTCCGTCTGCAGAAGCTTTGGTGGGGGGAGCAGAAGGGGCTACAGCTCTTGCTCTGCCATTGGCGGTGGCTTTGGAGGAGGTGGTGGCAGAAGCAGGAGCAGCTACAGCTCGTTCTCTATGTCCAGGGGATATGGAGGTGGTGGACGTTGTGGAGGCTTTGGCAGCAGGAGCCTCCATAACTTGGGGAGCGGTGGAAGGATTGCCATGGGTGGATGCTACGGCGGTGGAGGCTATGGTGGCAGAATGGGTGGCTTTAGTGGAGGCTATGGAGGGCTAGGCAGCTACGGAGGAGGAATGGGCGGAGGAGGAATGGGCGGCTTTGGTGGAGGAATGGGCGGCGGTGGTGGAATGGGTGGCTTTGGTGGAGGGATGGGTGGCTATGGTGGAGGAATGGGTGGTGGAGGAATGGGTGGCTATGGTGGCCCAGGCTTCGGCTTTGGTGGCCCTGGTAGAGGTGGCCCTGGCATCCAGCCTGTGCAGGTCGACCCAACCCTGCTACAGCCAGTCCACGTTGAGATCGACCCCCAGATCCAGCAAGTGAAAAACCAGGAGAAGGAGCAGATCAAGACTCTTAACAATCAGTTTGCCTCCTTCATTGACAAGGTGAGGGAGTGGGACTGGGACTAATTAAGGGCAAAAAATTCAGAGGAGCTGCCAAGCTCTGTAGAAACATCCTTTTTGAGCTAAATATGGACAGGCTAAGGTGCTTGAGAAGAGCCTTTTCTCAAGTACTGCTATGGAAAAGATGAGAATCTCTCTTCCAGATGAGATCAAAGCTGTATCTTCAGGGCTTTAATCTAGCCTGTTGCACCAGGTTCGCCTAATAGGTTGTTCCTGCAAGGCTAAACGCCTCCAAACTTCTTCAGGTTTCACTTCTGCACTCTCCCCCTTCCATTTGCCCTCCTATTTCACTATTCATGAATGTAGGGTTGTTTTTCTTACTTTTCCCTCTCTTGGTTTTCAAATATCCAATCTCTTTATTTCAGACTAGAAATCTAACGTTTCTAGGTTACCTTCTATGGGAATGTGTTGGAGTTGGTGCTGCTCCCTTGACTTGAACATGACTTGGAAATTCCCTCCTTTTCCTCATCTTGCAATTGACTTAACAACAGGCTTTTTTTTTTGTTGCTGTTCTAACAAAATCACAGAATGATGCAAAGAATGGAGAACTCTTAGTACGTGCTGCTGTCTGACTGTGCATCCTCCACGTGTTGGCTTTCAGGTGCGCTTCCTGGAGCAGCAGAACAAGGTTCTCTCCACCAAGTGGGAGCTCCTGCAGCAGCAAGGGCCCTCAGGACCCAGGAAGAACCTGGACGTCATCTTCGAAAACTACATCCAGGGCCTGAGGCGACAGCTGGACTCCATTCTGGCACAGAGGGGACAGCTGGAATCTGAGCTGCAGAACATGCAGCAATATGTTGAGGATTACAAAAACAAGTAAGTGCAGAGACGGTAACACTGAGAGCAATGCAAGCAGCTGGCAGCAATGGTATTCTGTATATCGCTGATTATTTTGCTTCACATTTGTATGTTTTGTGGCAATTATGGAAGTAAATTTTTCAGCCTAAATATTTTATTCTTTCTTATTTTGCATTGCTTTTTGGTTTAGTGTGGCCTTAGGCAAGAAAATTCAGGAAACTCAGCTTGTATTTTAACTCTCCATAGGTATGAGGAAGAGATCAACAGGCGCACAACAGCTGAGAACGAGTTTGTGGTGCTCAAGAAGGTGAGTCATGGGCACAATGAAGAGACTGTGAATGCTAAGCTTTGCCTGGACTTTGAGAGGATTCTTGCCTGGGTGGGAAATCCAATGGAGACTGTAGAGTCTGTGGGCTGCTCTTGGAAGCTTCCTGTCCTTTCTGGCAAGGCTGAGTAGCACTATCAGAGTTGTTACTCTCAGCACTGAGCAGATACTGTGGTCCTGAAGGATTTCCAAGAGGAAATGTGATCTTTCCTGTAGGACGTGGACACTGCCTACATGACCAAGGTGGAGTTGGAAGCCAAGGTGGGAGCCCTGACCGATGAAATTAACTTCCTGAGGGCCATCTATGATGAGGTAGGAGCCTTCCCTGGGCTGGGATGGATTGAGGGTGAGGAGAGGAGCTGTGGCTCAGGATCCTGCAGGTGGACAAGTGCCCATGGGGATGTGTGTGGAGCATCCCTTGGGCTCCTCTGCTCCTGTGCTCAGGTTTGTTCCTGTGTTGGTTGCAGGAACTGTCTCAGATGCAGACAATCAGCCGGGACTTGTCCGTGGTGGTGTCTATGGACAACAACCGGCACCTGGACCTGGACAGCATCATTGAGGAGGTCAGACGCCAGTATGAGCAGATTGCCCAGAGCAGCAGAGCTGAAGCTGAGGCTTGGTACCAGAGCCAGGTGAGCTGGGAAGCCTGTGAGGAAGCCTGGGAGGTGGCTGGAGGTTGCATATAAATTGTGAGAGGTCTGTAAGCCAATGGTACTGGAGCTCGTACAGGGAAGTCTCAGAGAAAGGGTGTATCTGTATGTATCTGAGTCTCGGATACATCCTTCACATTGAGATGGGCATCAAAGTTGTACTGATGACCATGATGGGTTCTTTTAGCAAAACATGTACTAGAAATGTAGACAAGTCTTGGCATGGCATGAGGAATGTTTCGCTGAAGGTTTGCTTTGTGTTTGTGGCATCAGTATGAACAACTGCAGAACACGGCTGGAATGCATGGGGACAGCCTGCGCAACACCAAGATCGAGATCCAGGAACTGACCAGGAATGTCCAGCGGCTGCGGGCTGAGATTGAGAATGTGAAGAAACAGGTAGGGATGTGTGGTGTCTCTCTAGATACCAGAATCAGGCTTAAATTTTGACTTTAGGTTGAGGGGCAAAGATATGTTCTTCAACTCTACTACTATTGACTTTGTAGAGCATTTTCTTTCATCCTTGACCCCTTCAGTCTGGGTTTGAGGACAGATGATAGGGGACAAAATGTGATCTGAGGGAGTGCCCTTCTCCTTCCTCAGAACCAGCAGCTGCAGGCAGCTATTGCTGAGGCTGAGGAGCGGGGTGAGATGGCCCTGAAGGATGCCAGGGTGAAACTGGAAGAGCTGGAAAG
>NC_034437.1:919774-924583 GCF_002078875.1 Numida meleagris
CCTGAGAATGAGTGGGAGAGGTTGGGTCTAGCTGGAGGGGATGGGGAGCAGGAGGTGGGCAGAATGCTGATGTGTTTGATCTGAGCTGAGCTTCAGCTCCTGCACTGCAAGCAGAGATCAAAGAGACAAAACCGCTCTCAGTAGTGGTTTGGGAGTCCGACAGGAACCCGCTGGGAGCTGCTGTGTCCCCATAGCAGGTCAGGAGGTGCGGCCCTCAGACAAGATCCACTGCGGGCCATGGGGAAGGGCTGTGAGGTCTCTGGAGAGGTCTTCTCCTCCCTTGGGAAAAGCAGAGCAGTGGTGGAGGAGGGAACGCAGCTCTGTTTGTCCCCAGAAGAAGAGGATGGGAAGGCAACGCCTCTGAGCAGCTGGGTCTTTGCCAAGAGCGCTTAGGGTTTGGCTTGGTGAAGAGTCAGCGGCTTTGGTGCCTAATTTTAGCTCTGTTTCTTTTCAGTCTCTCACCATCTGAATAGAAGACGTGAGGAATCCTGGTGGCATGAATGCCCGTGCTGTCCCGGGAGCTTCATGCCAGGACCTCCTGTCTGTGCAGGACCTGAAGCTGCCTCTTGCTGTGGTCTGCAGCCGGGCTCAGCATCAGCTTCTCAGCCGAGTTTAGGTTTTGCCTCGTATGGCTGATTGTGCTGTGCGCGGCTCCTTGTGTAAGAGATCTGAAGGGATTGTTGGAGCCCAGGCTGCCTATCGAGTTTCACCTGGAGGAGGCTGATGCGACTCCAGCTCTGCTATAATCTTCCCATCTTGTCTGGAGACGTCAGAGTGACTCAATCTGGGCGTCTTATCTGTATGAGCTGAGCATGGTCAGCACCCAGGCATTTGGCTGACTGAGCACATTTCCTCCAGTTGTGGAGCTGCCGTGTGGGATGTCACAAGCCGCTCGTGCTGCCTCCCGAGAAAAGCATCTCCCAGTGACTTTTGGTGATGTGAAGGGAGGCCATGAGCAGATACAACCCGCTTTTGTCCAACAAAACCCCGAGCTCCCCTTCATTTCTCTGGGATTGTCCTTATCTATCCTGGGGACACCAACGAAGGAACAAGACCATTCTCTTGGAAGGCAAAGGGTCCCTGTCCCAGTGTTGGGATGGTGCCTGTTCTCCAGATGCAGCCTGTGGTGTTGGGCAAGCTGCAGACACCTGGAGAACCCCTGGCCAACATTGCTGGAGTCCCTTTGATATGACATTCCCCACTCTCCCGTGTCCCATTGTGTGAAGAGATTGGTGCCAAGCATCCTCTCTCCAAGTGACATTCAGAAATATTTATGTTATTCTGTGGGCTGATTTTCCCAAGGCTTTGAAGTGTCTGTGGCTGACGGTTGATACCTGTGATATTTTCAAACAGCACTTTGTTGCCCAAGTATTAAGGGAGATTCTGAATGTAAAATTTCATATTCTCATCATTTGAATGGCCTTAAATTCATGCTCATTGTTGTTTTAAATCTTTGGAAGGTCTGTAATGTATATTTTCTCGGCCTTTTTTTAATTACTTGTACTGGCTCTATACCAGTGGCAATGTAAATGTTAGTACTTACTTCTCACATTAACTGAAAAATGTATTTGTCTTCCAGTATCCAGGCAGACCACATGTACAGAACGTGTGGTGTTTCAAATGTTATTTAAAGATCTCTGCCTCCTTTTAACCACCGTCTCTAACCTAGGTTCTTCAAAATACTTGTACCTCAGTCTCATTTTATATTTTCTACCCTTCATTTGGAACTTTATGAATAATTGTTTTAAATTTCATTCACATGCAATTCAAAAATCAGTTTCTTTATTTCAAAGACATTCTATAGAACACACTTCTTACCTTACCCCATGAAAAACTTGAAAATAAGATTATATACTATGCCTTAGGAGCTGAAATACTTCCATTCCTTAACATTTTTCCTCATTAATTGCATCATATTTGGAAATAACCAAGTAAAGAAGAGATCTGCACCATTCCCCTAAGCACGAGGAAGCCCTCACCATCTTGAATTATTCGTCTGATTTTCCGCTTTTGTAGTGCTTGTCTCTCTGTCCTCAGTCACAATCAGCTGCGTGAAGTGTCCTGTCCTTCTCCCAGAGTTGTCCTTCCCCATCACCGCCAGATGAGCACAGGGAAGGAGCAGGACAAAGCATGGTGTGCTGTCCGCTCTGCTCCAGCCTTCTCTATGCTCCCAGCTCATGTTCTCAGATTTGAGGAGATGCAATTGGAGGGCATTTAACCTACAGGGTGAAGACACTCCCATCCGAAGAGACACCATGCATGTTCCAAGATGCCATACCTTCCTAGCGGGAGAATATGCTGAGTCTCTTCAAACTCTGGTGTCACGAATTCCCATTGGGAAACTTCTAATATGCCAAAGGCAATTTAACCTATAAAAAGGAGATTTAGGGTGTGTGTGAGGAGTTGTGAAAGCTATATTATTGCTGTTATTTCATCAAACCTTCTCCTTGCCGTGAAGCTTTGATTGGAAAGATCTATATCTGCAATTATTTGGAACTATTAAAGAAGGCTGGGAGTCCAATGAGGGGCTGCAGAAAAGTGCGTTACCGTGCAAGATGGTTTCCAGCAGGTCATAAACCTATGAGAGTCCACTTAGTCACTGAGACCTATTTCAATGTTCTTGTTCTTTTATTCACTTCTATATTGCAGGGTGTGTTTCTAGGCAGGCCCAAATAAGGTAAAGCTACACTGGGAATCTGTCAACAGCACCATGCTGATGAAAATAACAAACTGGTTTCCACCTTCACGCCCAAGCAGCTTCAACCCACCTCCAGGAGCGGATAAAAGGGAATGCCCGAAGCTGTGGAACCAGAGAAGGCTGTGCACACTTCTCTCCACATCTGTCCTCAGCAGCACAGCTCTGTTGGTCTACCTACTCTTCCTGACTTTGACTCTGCTTGGAAGAAGCAGCCATGTCTCGGCAGTCTGCCTGCAGAAGCTTTGGAGGAGGGAGTAGAAGGGGCTACAGCTCTTGCTCTGCCATTGGCGGTGGCTTTGGAGGAGGTGGCGGCAGCAGAAGCAGGATCAGCTACAGCTCGTATTCCTCATCCAGGGGAGGTGGAGGTGGTGGACAGTGCGGAGGTTTCAGCAGCAGGAGCCTCCATAACATGGGTAGCAGCAGAGGCTTTGCTGCTGGTGGGTGTTATGGTGGTGGAGGCTATGGAGGCAGAATGGGTGGCTACGGAGGAGGAATAGGTGGCTATGGCAGAGGAGTGAGTTGTGGAGGAATGGGAGGCTTTGGTGGAGGAATGGGCGGTGGAGGAATGGGTGGTGGAGGAATGGGTGGCTTTGGTGGAGGAATAGGTGTTGGAGGAATGGGTGGTGGAGGAATGGGAGGAGGAGGAATGGGAGGCTTCGGTGGTCCTGGCTTCCCTGGAGGCATCCAACCGGTGCACGTTGACTCGAGCCTCCTGCGGCCGGTCCATGTTGAGATCGATCCGCAGATCCAGCAAGTGAAAAACCAGGAGAAGGAGCAGATCAAGACTCTTAACAACCAGTTTGCCTCCTTCATTGACAAGGTGAGAACTCAGGACCATTCTTATGTGGAGATGGGTGATTTGAACAAATTCCTGTAGTGTGGAAAGGGATTGTTTTTCTTCCACTAAAGTTTAATGTTACTTGATAAAGTCTGCAAGACTTATGCCTTTGTAGGAAGTTGTTGTTCAAGCTGTATTAAGTAATACTGAACAATGAAATGGGTTTTCATGCTAATGGAGGATTAAAGACAGCATCATCAGGACATGTTGTAGATTCTCTTGCCCAGAAATTCCTACAGCTTAATTTCTTGTGATTCAGGGTAAAGTCATCATCTTGTCTTTAGTTCTCCTAAAGAGTTCTCATTACTGTATTTCAATTTGATGTCACTTCCTTTACAAGGAACAGATCTGATAAATGTAAGAGAGTTAAATACATTTCCAGCGATCTTGGATAAATTTAATTTCAAATAGAATTCAAAGAAAGAATCTTTGGAGAAGAATAGATGAGCAGTAAAACGAGACAATAATTGCTTTTTTGACTTTACTTCAGCAAAGATGATAGTACTGACCAAAATTGATGTTGTGCAGAGAAATGAAGTTACTTTTCCAACTGGCAAATAGTTTTTCCATAATTGAAAATTTCAGAATGGCCCCCAAAACAGTAATGCTTGTGAATTATCATTCACTTTAGAAGCTTGAAAGTTTGAGTCAGCCACAGTAGGTTATTCCCATGGCCTCCAAAAGGAGCAAGAGGCCCAAGGAGAGTGATGTCTCCCAGGATGCCAAGGTGAAGGTCTCACACAACCCTCTGTGGGCTTTCAGGTGCGCTTCCTGGAGCAGCAGAACAAGGTTCTCTCCACCAAGTGGGAGCTCCTGCAGCAGCAAGGGCCCTCGGGACCCAGGAAGAACCTGGACGTCATCTTTGAGAATTACATCCAGAACCTGAGGAGGAGATTGGAGTCTCTCTTGGGACAGAGGGGAGAGCTGGAATCCGAACTGCAGAACATGCGCCAATATGTTGAGGAGTACAAAACCAAGTAAGTGCCGAGATGGAGTGAGCAGAAAGGCAGGGGAGCTGGGGCAGCGTGCAGGTCTCCAACATCTGCCCATTGCTCGGGAGATCTCCAGAAGTGGGAGAGGGGTTCTGTGGAGGAAAGAGGGGGTTCCACCACTGCGTGATGAGCGGTGCAGGAGACTCATCTGGCTTGTCCTCTTCCACAGGTACGAGGAAGAGATCAACAGGCGCACCGCTGCTGAGAATGAATTTGTGGTGCTGAAGAAGGTGAGTGCAGGGGACAGGTTGACAGGGGGCTGGGAGGAGGCAGCTGTGGGA
>NC_034437.1:929108-954454 GCF_002078875.1 Numida meleagris
TGGCTGATTGTGCTGTGCGCGGCTCCTTGTGTAAGAGATCTGAAGGGATTGTTGGAGCCCAGGCTGCTTATCGAGTTTCACCTGGAGGAGGCTGATGCGACTCCAGCTCTGCTATAATCTTCCCATCTTGTCTGGAGACGTCAGAGTGACTCAATCTGGGCGTCTTATCTGTATGAGCTGAGCATGGTCAGCACCCAGGCATTTGGCTGACTGAGCACATTTCCTCCAGTTGTGGAGCTGCCGTGTGGGATGTCACAAGCCGCTCGTGCTGCCTCCCGAGAAAAGCATCTCCCAGTGACTTTTGGTGATGTGGAGGGAGGCCATGAGCAGATACAACCCGCTTTTGTCCAACAGAACCCTGAGCTCCCCTTCATTTCTCTGGGATTGTCCTTATCTATCCTGGGGACACCAACGAAGGAACAAGACCATTCTCTTGGAAGGCAAAGGGTCCCTGTCCCAGTGTTGGGATGGTGCCCGTTCTCCAGATGCAGCCTGTGGCGTTGGGCAAGCTGCAGACACCTGGAGAACCCCTGGCCAACATTGCTGGAGTCCCTTTGATATGACATTTCCCACTCTTCCGTGTCCCGTTGCGTGAAGACATTGGTGCCAAGCATCCTCCCTCCCAGTGACGTTCAAAGGCATTTATGGCTCTGATTCCTGTAGCTCCTCAGTGGGCTGATTTTCCCAAGGCTTTGAAGTGTCTGTGGCTGACGGTTGATACCTGTGATATTTTCAAACAGCACTTTGTTGCCCAAGTATTAAGGGAGATCCTGAAAGTTCAAACATATAATGATTACTCCAATTTGGAAGCATAAATATAGTATATTTTTGGATGACTGAAATGCTCAGAGTGCTGCATAATGTATTTCCTTTGACATTTATTGATTTTTTTGGGGTTAAGCATTAGGAATTTTGTTTTTCTTAGCATTTATACTCATAACTAAAATGATACCCAGAAGGCATCTGCACAATGTCTATCAGATAAATTTCCAATTTCAGAGCCAGATACCTTGAAGCAGATGCTTGTGTCTGAAAGATACATTTCTCTAAACTAAATTTAGTCTTCCCACAAAGATCCATATGTTCTTCAGTGTCTTTGCCATAGCTCTCGAAACACACATCATATACATCACCATACCGTACCTCTAACTACTTCTGAAGGCATCAGTGCTTCTTCAGCCTTCTAGTTGCCCCTTATTTAGGAATGATCAAATATGATAATCTCAACCTGATCCTTTGTCTACCAACTTACGTCAAAAATACTACTTTCTCATGTCATGGTTTTCCCTGCCTGTACTTTTCTTCTACATTTCTTCCTTCAGTCATCATTACCACTTGCAGCATCAGAAGTGTCCTTCCATTCCTCCACAGGTTCAGCAGTCCTTGTGCCCATCAGAAAAGCAGAAGGAAGGAGCTTGGCCATCCCAGTTCTCTTCTTCCTTCTGCTCTGGTTCTCAGAGCCTCGGTACTCAGCTACCTCAGGTGCTGGGAGAAATGTTCTCCGGGAATTTTTCCCTGGAGAAGGCACTCCCATCCTCAGCAATGGGGATTAGCCTGCTCTTTGGAGAAGAACTAAGCACCTCCTCTCTGGATAATAAAGAAATGCTGACCATTGTTAAATGTTAATGTGTGGTATTCCTGCTTTACACCACGAAACTGCTTCTTGGAAAACCATCAGCAGTTTTCCACATAAGTAGGAGATTCAGGGTGTGCTTGGGGGAATTGTGAAAGTCTCACTCTTGCTGATTTCCACCAAAATGCTTGTCTGACACTGAGCCTCAGTGCAAGAGATCTGAATCCAGATAAACTGAGAAACTGTTAAGAATGGATGGAAAGGTGGGAGGGAAGAACATGACTACATTGCTGTAAAACCTATTTTTCCAGATGACACAAAGATATGAGAGTCCACTTACTCACTGAGTCCTGTTCCAATGCTCTTGCTCTTTTATTCTCTTCTGCATCGCAAAGCGTATTTCTGGGTGGAGTCAACAATTTGGCAAAAATCTGTTAACCGCACCAAGCTGATGAAGACAGTAAATTTGTTTCCTCTTCACACCCATGTAGACCCAGCCCACCTCCAGAAACAGATAAAAGGGAATGCCTGGAGCTGTGGAGCCAGAGAAGACTGTGCACGCTTCTCTCCGCATCCATCCTCAGCAGCACAGCTCCGTTGGTCTTCCTACTCTGCTCAACTCCACTTGGAAGAAGCAGCCATGTCTCGGCAGTCTGTCTGCAGAAGCTTTGGAGGAGGCAGCAGAAGGGGCTACAGCTCTTGCTCTGCCGTTGGTGGTGGCTTTGGAGGAAGTGGGGGCAGAAGCAGGATCAGCTACAGCTCCTTCTCCACATCCCGGGGAACTGGAGGCGGCGGACGCTGTGGAGGTTTTAGCAGCAGGAGCCTCCATAACATGGGTGGCAGCGGAAGGATTTCCATGGGTGGCTCTTATGGCGGTGGATACGGATGTAGAATTGTTGGTCTCAGTGGAGGCTATGGAGGAGGATTTGGCAGCATTGGAGGAGGTGTAATTGGTGGAGGAGTAGGCAGCTTTGGTGGCCCTGTGAGAGGTGGCCCTGGGTTCCCTGGAGGCATCCAACCAGTGCAGGTTGACCCAACCCTCCTGCGGCCGGTCCATGTTGACATTGACCCTCAGATCCAACAAGTGAAGTGCCAGGAGAAGGAGCAGATCAAGACCCTTAACAACCAGTTTGCCTCCTTCATTGACAAGGTGAGAGGCTGAAACCACAGCCGTTTGGGAATGGGGACTCTGGGGAACTCTACAGGGCTGGGAACGGGGAAATATCATGCTTCTCCATGACGGAAGGTCTGGAAAGTGGGCATTGTTCTTCTCATTGAGTCCTCCTAGGGAAATGTGAACATTTTACATCTCCAGGGAGACAAAAGGTCTTTTTTTTACCAATTCAGTTTGATTCAGATCCTTTCTTACTTTTCATCTCTATCCTTCTCTGGGGAGTCGGGCCAAACTGATCACAGTGTACTCAATTACCCTGAGCAGTTCATCAAGTCAGTCCTCTTTCTTCTCAATGAACATGAAGTGTAGGAATGAATTTTCAATGAATAATTGGCAGTTCCTTAATTTGATTCAATACAGATCAACGTAATTTGGGTTCTCTGCACTGAGAGAATACTGAACAGAAATGCTTCATGTATTTTCTGCAATGAATGTTCTCTGATATAGCGGAACATGAGACTTCGTTCACTAGAATGCAAAAAATTGAAGATCTAATACTTCAGCAAATTAATTCTTGTCAAAATTTGCAGTTGGAAATAGAAGTGGTCTGTTAATCTGGAACCTAAATATTCTTATAGGTGTTTAAGAAAAGAGAAAAAACATAGTAGAAAAAAAGTCAAATTAATGAATAATTGAAGTAAAGGAGGTGAAAGAAGGGAGGAAACTCTCTCAGAAAACAGGCTTTAAAAGTCATGGCCCTGTTCAACATTTGAGAAACGATTCCCTTGGCCTCCAAAAGGAGCAAGAGGCCCGAGGAGAGTGATGTCTCCCAGGATGCCAAGGTGAAGGTCTCACACAACCCTCTGTGGGCTTTCAGGTGCGCTTCCTGGAGCAGCAGAACAAGGTTCTCTCCACCAAGTGGGAGCTCCTGCAGCAGCAAGGGCCCTCGGGACCCAGGAAGAACCTGGACGTCATCTTTGAGAATTACATCCAGAACCTGAGGAGGAGGTTGGAGTCTCTCTTGGGACAGAGGGGAGAGCTGGAATCCGAACTGCAGAACATGCGCCAATATGTTGAGGAGTACAAAACCAAGTAAGTGCCGAGATGGAGTGAGCAGAAAGGCAGGGGAGCTGGGGCAGCGTGCAGGTCTCCAACATCTGCCCATTGCTCGGGAGATCTCCAGAAGTGGGAGAGGGGTTCTGTGGAGGAAAGAGGGGGTTCCACCACTGCGTGATGAGCGGTGCAGGAGACTCATCTGGCTTGTCCTCTTCCACAGGTACGAGGAAGAGATCAACAGGCGCACCGCTGCTGAGAATGAATTTGTGGTGCTGAAGAAGGTGAGTGCAGGGGACAGGTTGACAGGGGGCTGGGAGGAGGCAGCTGTGGGATAGGCAGCCTCTGGAGAGAGGCATGGTCTGCTGGCAGTTCGTAGGGTGGGAAGAAGGCATGGTTCGACAGTGTGATCTTTCCTGTAGGATGTAGACTGTGCCTACATGACCAAGGTGGAGTTGGAAGCCAAGGTGGGAGCCCTGACTGATGAGATCAGCTTCCTCAGGTGCATCTATGAAGAGGTAGGAGCCTTCCCTGGGCTGGGCTGGATTGAGGGTGAGGAGAGGAGCTGTGGCTCAGGATCCTGCAGGTGGACGAGCGCCCATGGGGATGTGTGTGGAGCATCCCTTGGGCTCCTCTGCTCCCGTGCTCAGGTTTGTTCCTGTGTTGGTTGCAGGAACTGTCTCAGATGCAGACAATCAGCCGGGACTTGTCCGTGGTGGTGTCTATGGACAACAACCGGCATCTGGACATGGACAGCATCATCGAGGAAGTCAGACGCCAGTACGAGCAGATTGCCCAGAACAGCCGGGCAGAAGCTGAGGCTTGGTACCAGAGCCGGGTAAGCTGGGGAGAGCCGTGGCAGCTGGGATGGCCCCTTGCTGCTGGCTACCTACGTGCCGTGGGGCAAGGGGAGTTTTGTGTCCTGGGTATGTTGTTTCATGGAGGGTTTTCTATGTGTGTGCCATCAGTACGAGGAGCTGCAGAGCACTGCTGGAAGGCACGGGGACAGCCTGCGCAACACCAAGATTGAGATCCAGGAGCTGACCAGGAATGTCCAGCGGCTGCGAACTGAAATTGAGAATGTGAAGAAGCAGGTAGGGATGTGTGGTGTCTCTCTAGATACCAGAATCAGGCTCAAATGTTGGCTTTAGACTGTGGGACAAAACTGTCTTCTTTAGCTACAAATACTACCTTTGTAGAGCATTGTCTTTCATCCTTGACCCCTTCAGTATGGGTTTGAGGACTGGTGGTAGGGGACAAAACGTGATCTGAAGGAGTGCCCTTGTCCTTCCTCAGAACCAGCAGCTGCAGGCAGCTATTGCTGAGGCTGAGGAGCGGGGTGAGATGGCCCTGAAGGATGCCAGGAGGAAACTGGAGGAGCTGGAATGTGCTCTGAGCAAGGACAAGGAGGAGCTGGCTCGCCTGCTGAAGGAGTACCAGGAGCTGCTGAACATCAAGATTGCCCTGGATGTGGAGATTGCCATGTACAGGAAGCTGCTGGAGGGAGAGGAGAACAGGTGAGACCTGACTCTGTCCTACCCTGGCCAAGGTAGCGACTCTCCTTGGGATGGGCATTCATCATCTCTCTGTCCACTGAGTTAGGGTCTGATTTACTCTAATTTTTCCCCAAGTTTTTGTTTTTAAAATATAAATGAGGTGCTCACAGGGACTGTGTCCCAGTGTTACTAACGGGCACCATAAAGAGGAAATCAATGAAGCAGCTTGGCAGCTGCACTGAAGAGCTCTGTGTTGAATTGCATTGACATCTTGTGTTCCTTTCCCTGCGTAGGCTCTGCGGAGACAACCCATCCAATGTCAATGTCTGTAAGTAGCCATGCGTCCTATTTGCACAATGATTTCTCCCATGTTTTTGCCCCTTGACACACAGCGATCCTGTCCTTCTCTTGCAGCTGTGGTCGGCAGAACTACCATTGCTGGAGGCAGAGCTGGAGGTTTTGGTGCCGGCAGTGGCATGGGAGGAGGAGTGTGCACAGTTGGAGGAGGAAGCATCATCGGGGGCAGCTGTGGGGTGGGAGGAGGAGTGTACAGTGGGGGCTTCTCCTCCGGGAGTGGGAGGATGTGTGGCTCCGGAGGTGCCACCTTCATTCCTGCGGGAGCGTCCTCAGTCCGGAGATGTGTCACCACCACAACGGTGAAATCTTCGGGCGTGAAGTACTGAGCCCCGAACTCAGTACCGCCAAGGAAAGAAGCATCACCTGCCTCCAGCCTGCGGCACAGCCCCACGCACCCAGAACCGGAATCCCGCAATGAAACAAAGCATCCCGCCTCCTCCCCAGAGGCAGACAGCAGCAGAACACCACCCTCTTGGCACAGCTGCTCTTCTCCCCGCTCCACCAGTCTCCAGGGATGAAACATTTATGGCCCCACTAGGAAATATCTCCCTTGGAGTTACCCTTCACCGGAGAGTTCATCCAAGAGCCCTCCCTCCCTCGTGCTGGGCTGGCTGAGCAGAAGCGTGAGCGGATCTGCTCTTTCCTTTCCCTTCTGAGGTCTCTTTTTCAATGGCCATGTTCTCCTTGCACCTCCCATGTGTCCTGCATGTTGCCCACATGCTTGTTTCAGCTGTATTCATGGAAGCAGAAGAAACGTGGCAGTGCCCCATAGTCAGGCTTAGGAGTGAGAAGCAGCTCTCCACAGGATTTGGCAGCTTTCATATTTTATAGATTTGTTTCGCTCTTCTCCTTCATGGCTGACAATGTGCATGGCCCTTTTGCAATCCTTCTGCTACCAGAATTTTACTGCCTTGCTGCTTTCTACCAGCACCCCTTCCCCTGAATTCTTTAATAACCAATAAACTGCAGACAGGTGAAAAGATTTCTCTGTGTTGTGTCATTAAATGTTCCCTGGGGGAGGGTCCTGAGGGGACACAGATGTTGCTCCTTGCCGTAGCAAAGGAAACACAGCAGTGTGGAGTGGGGTCCATCCTGTGGTACAAATCGCTGCACACGGCATCAAGTGGGGACGTGCAGCAAGTGGCCTGTGTCCCAGGAGCACCTGGGGATGGTGCTCCCCAGATCAGGAGCTGCGCAGCTGAGGGGAGAAGGAAGAGGAGGACGGGCCTTCCTCTTCCTCAAAGAGCCACATGGCACTACCCTGCTCCTCCCCAGCAGGATCCCTATGTCTACAGAGAAGGAGAGCCAGGAGCATGGCATGGGGAGGGAACAAGTGGCAGTCTGAGTGTGGTGGTTGGGACGTGGAGGTTGGATTGGGATGGGGTGAACATGGACATTGGGTTGGAGTAGTTGGGATTGTGCCAGTTTGAATGCAGCAGCTGGGATGTGGTGGTTGGATTGGGTTATTTTGAATGTGGCGTTTGGGATATGGCAGCTGGATTGGGATGTTTTGAACATAGCCTTTAGGATATGGAAGTTGGATTGGGTTATTCTGAATGTGGCCTTTGGGATATGGCAGCTGGATTGGGATGTTTTGAACATGGCCTTTAGGATACGGCAGCCGGATTGGGATGTTTAGAACATGGCATTTAGGATATGTAAGTTGGATTGGGATGTTTTGAATGTGGCCTTTGGGATATGGAAGTTGGATTGGGATGTTTTGAACAAGGCCATTAGGACGTGGAAGTTGGGCAATGGCAGCCTGAACGTGGCCATTGGGTTGTGGCAGTTAGCCAGTGGTGGTTTGAAGACGGGCCATTGGGATGCGGCCATTGGGCCAGCTCAGGGCACACACAGCCACCCCACTGCCACCACATTGCATCTCTGCTGCAGTGACACCTGGAGTTCCAACTACATGTGCTGGAGACCTCAGTAGGGGATGTCTTCCACAGCTGGTTGTCCTCCACTTCCATGGCTGGTCATCCTCCACTTCCTCAGCTGTTTGTCCTCCACTTCCAAGGCTACTTGTCCTCCACTTCCACAGCTGGTTGTTCTCCACTTCCATGGTTTGTTGTCCTCCACTTCCAAGGCTGTCTGTCCTTCACTTCCACAGCTGTTTGTCCTCCAATTCCATGACTGTTTGTCCTCCAATTCCATGACTGCTTGTCTTCCACTTCCATGGCTGGATGTCCTCCACTTCCATAGTTGATTGTCCTCCACTTCCATGACTGTTTGTCTTCCACTTCCATGGCTGGTTGTCCCTCACTTCCACAGTTGATTGTTCTCTCCTTCCACAGCTGTTTGTCCTCTACTTCCACATCAGGATGTCTTTCATTTCCATGGGAAGATCCTTGGGCCAGACATGGTGTGAGGGCTAGCAGCACCATCTATCTGACACGCAGGGCTCTTACACTGCCACCGACACCTCCTGTGTGAGTGATAGCAATGCCCAAGATGTTGCGTGGACACAAATTACTCATGAAGAAAAGCAGCGTGAAAGGATGAGACATGGCCTCAAACCTGCTATTATAACTCCAGATCATCCAGCCAGGTTAGTCATTAGCCCTCCATAAATTGCATCCCATCGCATCCCAATTAATTTGATTAATGTTTGGGAGGAGCAAGAGCTGGATGAGCGAATCAACATTGGCTGCACTGGTGAATGCGCATGATGCTGCTGCAGGCACAGTGTCTGGCACATAAAAGCATGGAAACAGAGTTGGTTTTTACTCCGGAGTCCTTGCCATCCAGCTCACAGAATCACAGGATCATGCAATATTCTGAGTTGGAAGGGACCCACACAACACCACCCAAACCCAAACTTGATGTCCAAGAGTGGAATCCCAATGCTCCCTGAAGGACTTCTCTGGGGAGCTGTGCCATTCCCACCACCCTCTGGGGCAGAGCCTTTCCCTCACCCCCTATCCTCCCCTGACACAGCTCCACGTGCTTTTCTCTCAGGTCAAACAAACAAAGCAAGCAAGGAAGAAATAGTAGCTCTAATTTGAAGCAGTTTTACTTTCATTTTTTTTTCTCCAAAATATTCTTTCTGTTGACACACCTGACTGAATTATGCCAGGCCATAACATACCATATTCTCTTGTTAGCAGCATCAGTGACATTTTTGATTCTGAAATTTTCAGGTTGGGATGGGAGAGTTGAAGCAGTCATCACCAATTTCCTCATCCTGGAGAAAATTCCAATAATAGGTACAAACTGAGACAGTGCAAAGCCCTGGAACATTTTTGGGGACTTCTTTAAAAGAAAGTGAAGTTCTTGGGTGTGTTGAAAGCAGCCTGCGGTGCCTCATGCATAGCATCCCTTCCCAGTGCCATCCGACACCACCCAACCCAATGGCTCCGGCTGCAGGCTTGGTCCCGCAGCAGCTGCCAGCACCTCTGGGTTTCCTGAGTTCCTCTGGAGAGTGGCCAAACCATAACATGGAACTGATGGAGTCTACCTTTCCTGTCTGCTGGGGCTGTGTAAAAGGGAGCTGAGCTCGTTGCTCAAGTCCTTGGACGGGAGATGGGACAGCCCAGTGGCTGGGCTCCATGGGGCACACTGAGAGCTGCGAGCTCCATTTTAAGCACAGATCCATATTTGCAGCAAAGGGAGTGTTTTTTTTTTAAAACCAGTGAACCAGTGAACTCATTTGTGAAAGTGTCTCAGACTCACCAAGCAATGATTATGCTTTAATTGCTAACATTTTTGGTAGAGCCAAATTGTTGACATTTGGGACATAGAGGATAAAAAATAGTAGGTTTTTCTGTTTGTTTGTTTGTTTTCATTACTTGCAAGACCCCTGGTGGTCAGATGCCCAGTGGCTCTGGGTCAAGCATGAGCTGGTGGGACCCAGAGCCATTTTCCTTCTGTGCCGTGTGCTCAGCTCCAGGTGAGCACTGCAGAGGTGCAGCAGAATGGAGACCTCACCCTCCACAACACCAAAAGGAAAGTGGAGGAACTCTGCAGAGCCCCCAGAGAGGATCTGGGCCATGTGGTGGAGTGTCAGGACCTGCTGGGTGGGATGTGGAAATGGTCACGTGCAGGACACTGCCAGAAACAGAGCAAGCAGGTGAGTGTCCACCATATAACCCAGATCCGGGTGCGAGTGGTGCAGTGTTCTTTACACAGGAACTCAGACAGAAATATGACAGTTGCCATATTTTTATGAGCTACTGGGGAATGAATCCAGGTGGCATGATACTGGCTGTAATTAAAGCTGTAATGAATTTTTAATTGTTACTAATCAAGTTTATTATGGGAGGGCCTCTGGAGCCACCAAGATTGCTTCCCTAGGGTTGGTCACTGAGCAAATATGGAGAGGACTCACCCTCTTTGCAGCCGTATTGGATAGGGCAGCAAACAGCTGGTGTGCAGGAAACATTTGTCTTTATGAGGAATACGGCTTTGTGGGAAGGATGGGAAAATCATTTCCTGGGAGGTGATCCACAGGGCTGTGTTTACAAGGCACATCTCCTGAGCAGCAGGGTCCTCTTAATGGGTGAGACATTCAGGGCAATGGAGCTGAACTGCTGGGAGGTGGTGGGAGGCTGAAAGCAGAAATCAGCTTCCCTTGGTCCCTTATCTCCTCCTCAAACAGCAATGGCACCCCAGCTTGCTTGCCTTCAGGTCTACTTGTCCAAGCTCAAAAACGGCTCAAACACTCAACAAAATGCTGACCTCTGCAAGTTCCTCAGCAACCATCAGATATCACAGAAATACAGAATCATAGAACAAAAAAACCATGGGATGGTTGGGTTGGAAAGGTCCTTAAAGATCACAGAATAAAGATCACAGAACCATAGAATGATTGAGTTGGAAGGGACCTTCAAGATCATAGAGTCATAGGATGGTTGGGTTAGAAGGGACCCCAGAGCGCCTCCAGCCCCACCCCCTGCCCTGGGCTGGTCCCAACCCCCATCAGCTTCCCAGGTCCCCATCCATGGCCCTGAGCACCTCCAAGGATGAGACACCCACATTTCTCTAGGCAGCAGTGCCAGGGCCTCAGGGCTATCTAAGTAAAAAATTTCCTCCCCACATCTCACCCAAATCTCTCCTCTTTTAGCTTAAAGCCATTCCCCTTTGTCCTGTCTGGCCTCAGAAGGAGGGAGGAGGGAATTTTGCTGCCTGCCATGGTGGGGGGTCCAAACCTTCCATGTCATGGAGCATCCTGAAGGGGTTGGCAGGAGTCTCTGTGCTCTTATCTCAGTTCTTATTCACCTCAATTCCGTTGTGAAGATTGTGCCACCAGTCATACATCCTCCACTCCAGCCTTTTCCCTCCTCTTTTTGATGTCAGCCCTATTCCTCTTTGCCTCCACAAAATGCCTCTCCCACCCAACCCAGCCTGTGGACATGTTGTGCTTCCTGCTCTTTCCTGGCCCTATTTCATCCCCTCTCAGCTAAAGCTGGGACGGGTAGAGCAGGATTTGCTGAATTCTGGCAACCGCATCACCTGTGCCTAGTGCTGACAGCAACACTTCCAACTCCTCTTCCTCACGCCCACTCTGGCTTGGAATCCGGTGCTTCTCCGCCCTCCATCCTGCTCCCACACTCACCTGGTCTGACCCAAGAGCTGGGTGATGTTCCCTTAGGTTCACACTCCTGACCCCACAGTACACATTTTCTGACCTGCTCTACTGCTACCTGAAAATCCTGGCACCACACAGCGTGATGACCTGCCCTGAGCTACAAGCACGAATGGAAACGTCTTCATCTCCCACAGCCTGGGGACCTGATGTCATGTGCAGACATGGTCACCAAATGCCACTAGAGGGCTTGTGCAAGGGACACTACCCTGCTGTCATATACTTGCTCGTCTCCTCCAGGTTGATGACAAATTGACTTTCCCGTAAATTATGGGATGTGAACTGCGGGTTGTCCAGAAAAGCACTACCTAAAGGGAAGACTTGCTTCAAGCTCATGGCTGATAGACTGATGAAATGTGAAAGGGCAAATGAGGGATTGCATCTGCCAATAGCCTCGCTTGCAACAGCTCTGCCTGAGCTGCAGGTCCTCTGCTCTAAGGGGTTGATACTGGGCCAGAATCAACTGGAACAGGAATGAGTTCTGTCTCAGGCACTTTGTGCTGATCCAGGAGGCCTTTGCAGCAGCATTCCATCCTCCTTCCCAAAACCACTCTCTGCAGACCCCAAAATAAGTGAGTTAGGTCATCCTTGTCTCCACAGGATTTGGAATCTGGAGGAGCAAAGGCTGGGCCAGCAGGCAAAGGACGCAGCCTGCAGCTGGCTTGGCTTGCCTTCTTCTCCCCTCTCCCATCACAGAATCACAGAATCATTCATGGAAAGGACCTCTAAGATCCCCAAGTCCAACCTCAACGCATCCCACCATCCCAGTGACCATGTCCTCAAGTGCCACATCTCCATGGTTCATGAACACCTCAGTGGTGACCTCCCCAAGCCCCTGGGCAGCCTCTGCCAACACATCACTGCTCTTCCAGAGGTGAAATTTCTCCTAATATCCAACCTGACCCTCACCTGGCACAACTTGAGGCTGTCACCTCTCATCCTATCACTGCTACCTGGAGCAGAGGCTGATACCCTCCTCGCTCCAGCCTCCTTTCAGGGCACTGCAGGGAGCCATAAGGTCTCTTCTGAGCCTCCTCTGCTGCAGACTGACACATCCCTGTTCCCTCAGCTGCTCTCTGTAAGACCTGTACTCCTTCACAGCTTTGCTACCCTTCTCTGGATACGCTCCAGCACCTCAACCTCTTTCTGTAGAGAAGGACACCAAGCCATGCAGACATGTAGGAGGGAATGTAGAGATCCTTTGCAGCAGGAGCTTTTCCAGTGATGGGAGATGGAAACGTTACAGTTTGGGAGCTCGCAGCTGGGAGGGTGCATTGGTGCTGAGTGCTGCTAAGGTTGCATGGTGAATCTCTTGGGTGAGCACCGGTTGTTTGCTGGAAAAAGAGCCGCCACTCCCCTCCATCACAGTACTGCCCTGCAAGAAGTCTGCATGGCCCCAGACCTCCCAGCACCCCAAGGTTCAGGATGTGCAAACACTGGAGAAAGAAGCAAACCAAGACCCTCATCAAAAGCATTGCCCGCTTCGTTGACAAGGTAGGAGTTATGGCAGAGTGTATCTTTTTCCCCCATTGCATTTTTAAAGACTCATAGCACCTAGGATTGGTAGATCTGCACAGGGGGTGTTTGTTTTGTGGCTGGATCTGAGGGTTGAGGCCACAGCAGTCTGCTAAGACATCGGTACTGAATGCAGTGGGATATCTCGGGCTCTGGACCCCCTTTGGCCATGCTGAGGACTAAGTGGTTTCCACTGAGCTGCTCTACTCTCGGTGGACTTTAAAGCTGAGCACCACTAGGGGGCTGAGAAAAGACTTTATGTGTGTTTGAAACGGATATAGATACACACTCACATCTCAATGACTCCTTGTTGCACAGTGTCCCCTGCCCATAGAACCATATAATCACTAAGATTCGAAGAGACCTCTAAGATCATCTAGTCCAACTGCCGACCCATCACCACCACACCAGTAAATCATGCCCCTCAGCGCCACATCTACATGCTTCCTGAACACCTTCATAGCCCTGCAAGGTGCAGCAGGAGGGAGCTTATTGCTGATGACTTCTGACATAGGAAAAAGCGAATGCAGTGTGGTGTGGGGAAGATAGTGACCTGGGTGCCAGGGGTGCTTCAGAGCCTTCTGCTTTTTTGGATCTGTGCAAATAAATGACTGTGATGAGCAGCAGGTCTGAGTGGTTTCCTCTCAAGGTGGTTTCCTCTCGTGGTTTCCACAAACATGGGCTGAAACATCCCATCCTTATTCCATAGCATCAGCCTCAGGACCTGAAAGATGTGCATGACCAAGCTGGCTGGCATGGCCTTGTGGCATTCTCCCACCTAAAGCAAACCACAGCAAGCGTTGCCCCAGGTCCCACAGTGCAAGAAAGAGCAACCTCCGTGCCACACACTGGTGTGACACACGCTGCTGCCATACAGCCTGGCCTCTGGTTTGATGGGATGGATCTCCCAGGGACAGCGCAGAGCCATTTTTGATCCTGGAAGCAAAGAATCTTTTGAAACTTGAGGTCTCTGCAGAGAGGATGAATGCATAGGGATGCTGTGGGGAGCTCTGGGCTGGTTGCTGTCACAGCTGTCACCACTCAGACAATTGCAGTCCCAGTGGAAGTTGGCAGCTGCTCTGAGACCGGTCTAAGAACACCCCAGATTCTGGTGCTTTTTGTGCTGCTTTACCTTTTCTCTACCTGTTTTGTTGTCCTGTCAATGCTGTTATTGCTCCTGCAGAGCTAATGATAGCAATTGAGGTTCCAATAACTCAAATAAGCGATTTACTCAATTGATCAAGTGCTGACCTTGATTGGACTAATTATCAGCTCTATGCCAATGGGAAGGCCAACCCAGGTGATACGTAGGCATGATTGTGAGGGCGCGGTGATCTTCCCAGCTGTGACGACACTCTGCTCAATGGAGGCAGCACTGGGACCCACTTCTTTCATGGGCTGCTAATCACGTTGTTTACTGGATTCTGAATATCTGCCAGAATTATTCCCAGCTGCTTCAACTTCCTATTGGGGTGGGAAGGATGTTATTAATGTTGTTCTCTATCATGAACAGAGTCTGTAGGCTCTTCCTTAGCCCTCTTTGCACGTCTTCATCCCCATCCAGTGAGGAAGGGCAGATGTACTGTGCCTGAAAGGCATTTCTTGGGTTTCCTTGGATTTTATAGAAGTGGGAAGAATTACAGGGATGTTTAATGAATTTGGCTTCTAAAAAAGAGACCTCATGAATGGGGCCATGGCTCAGCTGGATGGGTTGAGTCCCCCTAGGGGGATGTCACCCTCTTCCTCCTCTTCTTTCCTTATTCACACTGAAGATCTGCATCAGGAACAGCCCCAACCTTTCCCCTTTGTTTGCATTGCAGATACCTTTAGCATCAACTATTTTTGCACTGGGGAAGCAGCTTCACACAGGAAGAAGTTGTGATTTCTCATGACACCTGATGCATTTAAACTGGAGTTCAACCCAGTTTCCTCCCCGTGCTCGTTTTTCTTTTCTTTTTTTTTTTCTGCATCTTGGATCTCTGCTTCTCCTGAAACCCTTTGGAGATTCCATCTCCACGTTGCTCCAGCACCGCACGCCCCAGCTCCAGGGCATCAGCTGTCCTCATAATGCAGCTGAGTAAAGTGAAGCAAAGAACGCAGCAAAGCTCTGCTTCAGCCACTGACAGCAGTGATTAATAACAGCGATAGAAGAATTACTTCACCGTTTTCACACATTATTTTGAATTGGTACTTTCACATTCTTGTAGGAGAAATAAGGGATTAACAGATATTGTAATCATGATTAGTATTTTCTAAACAGATCTCTTAATTAATATTATAGGTGGTTAAAAGTAAGTTATAGACTTGTTTACCTTCCTGCTAACCTAGAATAATTAGCCATTAGTCATTTGTTAACGGGATTGCAAGGCAAAGCAATATTGTGTTTTCTATCAGAAGAATCCCTGCTGGTCAAGCACTGCCCCCCACCCAAAGCATCTCAAATGGGTGAGAAAGGATGGGGATGGACCTGCCTGGAGCCACACCAGTGAGAACGCATCCTGCAAAGCTTTGGCTTTCTCACAGCTGAATGCTTAACCCAAGGGGAGTCGGGTCACTCCCCACCTGCTCTCCTTGCTTCTCAGGTTGGATATTTGGAGAAATTTCACATTTGAGAGAGTGGTGATGTGATGGCACGGGGAAGTGAGGGAGTCACTGTCCCTGGAGTGCTCAGGAACTGTGAAGATGTGGCACTCGGGGACACGGTCAGTGGGCACGGAGGGGTGGGTTGGGGCTTGACTGGGTGAGCTTAGCTGTGTTTTCCAACCTTAATGATTCTGTGATTCTTGTTGGTCTTCCACCTCCTTGGTGCTGTATGTGAGCACTCGGTTCCAACCACTCATGGGCTGTTCTGTGCTGCCCCTCACATTTCGATGTCCACCTTCTTCTACCTGCTATCCTTTTTCCACCCAAAGAGCAACCACTCGTGTGCCAGCAGAGCTGCTTCTTACCATCCAAAATACTGTGGTCTGCCTCCATACTTCCATATTTATGGAGCAGCTCCCAATGGAGAGGCTGATGGCATGTGCTTACCTACACACCTGGCCAGCTCCGACCTGAGCCTGCACCCTGCTTCTGTGCAATGCCACCCATTCTTTCCCACAGAACTCTTCTCTTTACCAAAGACAAAGGGACATTTCCCCCCAAAACGATTCCCAACCAGCACTCAGTACCAATGTGTAGTATCCCTGTCTCAGGGAGACATCTTGTAGGTTCTCCTACAAGAAGGTGGGGGAAAATGAAAGACTGTGGGGTGAGGGCATTTCTCTGTGGGTGTCTGCATGACCTCAGTCCCATTTCCTAGGTGACTGAGGCCCTACTTACACAGATACTTGGGCAACTGCTGATCGAGATCTACTAATTCAATTCTCCATGTGCACACCTATCTCTTCCATCTGGGCAGCTCTTACATTTAAGTACTGTATTTATGTCCTGCTGCGTTTGTGTCCTACTGTACCACGGTGCTGGATGTCCACTGTGCTGCCAATTTCCTTATCCTCTGCTCATCCAGCCTATAAAGGCCATCGGTTTCTGTCCCAAGGTGAATAGATCTTCTCACAAATCTGTCCTATTTCAGTTATGTTTTGACTCTCTATTATGAATGGCTTAAGATGGTCCTTCCAAAATATGGATATATTTCCTTGAGATGAGCCTAGGTACCAGTTCTGATTTTTCCCATTTATTCCTTAGGTCGATGGGAGGAGGAATAAGAGATATTTGCCATTTGTTATTTAGGTTGACTGGAGGTGGAATGAGAGAGGGAACTGGTGGGTTCCTCTATCAGTTGTGCCCAAGAAAACCAAGATGTAGCTCTGTTTGTGAATTGTATCAATGGTTTGAAAATGCTAATTTTTGGTGTAGTCCCCCAGTAACATGGATCTGCTGGAGGAGGGCTCAGTTTGCACCACTTTCACCACTCAGGAGCTGATGAGTTCTCCAGGTCCCATTCTGGTCCATGGAGGAAAATGAGAAAGGTGAACTCACGTCACCTGTGTAGGAAACTTCTCTGAGTGGGAGGAACCACACATAGAGGTTCTGTGCTCTCTGTAGAAGAAGCCTAGACAGTACATTGTGCCTCAATGATTTATTGGATACTATTTCAGTTTGCTTATTAAAAAACACTACCAGCAAAGACCCAGATCGTCGTGGCCATGTGAAGCCCCTACAGGATTTCGCTCTCTGCTGGACTCTGTGCTGGTCCATGGTAAGGATATGTTGAACCAGGGGTCTTGCTGTCCACACACACTGGGAACTCTCTTCCATATGAAGGATCCAAAGGTACTTGGCTACATCCAAGAGCAATGCCAGGTCCTTGCAGGGGAGAGGAACTCCTGGCATCTCCCCCTCCATCCGCAGGATGTGCGACCGGGATGTGTTGCTGAGATCCAGCCCAACAGGTCCAGGTGTGGCTGGGTCTGCTGTGCCAGGGCTGAGCTGTGCCAAGGATGGTCACAACAGCAGCCTACACGCCATGTTCCGGTTACATGGCACGTGGGGCAGGGTGGCTGCTCCATCACACAGGGGTTATGGGAAGCCTGCTCCAGCAGGACAGAGCTGCTTTGGGAGTTGATGCAGCGGTTCTCTATGTCTGAATGGGTGCCTGGTTTGCTTCAAGCTGTGAATTGATGTATTTAGGGCAGTGGTTTGCATAGACACCTGTAGCCGTTGTTCTACATGGAGGTGGCTTGTTTGGTTTATGGGTGTTCCCTCCCCTGGCTCGTGGCACTTCCTTCCCAAGCCATGTAGGTGATCCATCCGCTGTTGGTGCACGGTGTGTGGGGATGAGCCACTCTCATTGGGAAAAGAGCGAGGATAAGGATGAGCAGACCCCAAAGTTCAGCAGATAGGTGGAGGGCAGTACGTCTCTAGTAGCTGCTGCACATGTTGCCAAGGAAGCGTTAGCTAAGGTGAGGAAAATGGGTGTTTTAGCTCAAAACTGGTAAGGAAAACGACGAGTCATGGCCACTGAGTCCCATCTCCTCCAGGCAGGAAATCTGACATTGTCTTAATCTTCACCTGAGCCTAATAACGAGTCCACATGGGATCTTCAGGATCTGCAGTGCTCATGCACAGTATCTCCTAAACAAAAATTTTGCAGGGAGTAGGCACAGCTCAGGGCTTGACAATATGGGAGTGAAAAAGAGCATTTACGTTGTGTTCTCTTGAGACAGAACAGCATCTAGAAACTGCTGAGCTGAGCCAAAGCAGAAGAGGAAAGATTTTGTGTAAAATCCAAAGTGTTCTTTGGCAGATGCATTGTAATGGATCTGTTTTCTACCTCTCCATTTGAAATCATGATTGTTTCACTTTTTTCTGTTGTCTATTTACCGTAATTATTCTTCCCAGCAGGACACACAATTCTCAACCCAAGTCATGTTTTTATTTAGGTATATTAAAAGAGGGTAAATTCAGCCAGAAACTGTTAAAATTCTCAGGAAAATGAAAGTAACTGGTGATGTTTAAATACAAATACATCACATAAATGGATAGCCTGTGCTGCTATTGGCTAGTCCTTGGGTAAGGCTCTAAGAGACCAAGTTTTGTAGGAAAAAACCAGTATTTCTCATTTAGAATTATTGTTTTCAGGGTTGGAACTAGGTGATCTTTGAGGACCCCTTCAACCCAACCATTCTAACATTCTATGACCTTGAAGGACCCTTCCAACCCAATCATCCTATGGTTCTGTGATCTTGAAGGACCCTTCCAACCCAATCATCCCATGGTTCTGTGATCTTTAAGGACTCTTCCAGCCCAACCATTCCCTGGTTCTATGATCTTTAAAGACCCTTCCAGGCCAATCATTCTATAGTTCTATGATTCTATGACTGTCTGAAAAACACTGTGCCTACTTCTGGGAAAAGGCCTTCATCTGGTCACTGAGCACCCAAAAACTAGCTCACTTCTATTTGTACCAACTGATCTAATGGCAGCACTTAACTCTCCTTACAGGCCCTTCACTTAGGGAATCTGCAAGGTACTTCCCGAGGAGGATCACGAAGCCCTGACCACACAACCACTGTGCAACTGAAGGGTGCCCAGTGTGGCTTCCTCCAGCACCTTTGGAAGGAAGAGTATCATTCTGGAGACACAAGCCAAAGCTGAAGTCTCAGTGACACTCTCAGACATGTCCACGGCCATTACATCTGCACCAGAATGTGCTGGGGCTGGAAAGGTGGAGCCCTGCATAGAGATGGAGAGAGGATGGATGGGGGTATCAGAGCAATGCTCAGTGGGTGAATCTGGGCAGAACATCTTGGTTTAATTGATGGGTGTTTAGACATCTCTCAGAGCTTCTTCTTTTCCATTTACAACTCTGCATTCATTTATTTAAAGCTAAGATTAATACAGACATTGTCCTTTTTTTTTCTTTTTCTGTTTTCAAGACACAGTCTCAGCTTTGTGAACCAAAAGCAGATTTTTTCTATGCTGTTAGCAAGCAGACACGACCTCACCACCCTCCCTGTCCATGCAGCCCTTTGGAAGCAATGCTTACTTATGGGAACAAGAAAAGGGGGAGAAAAGGCAACTAAGGCAGGAAAGTCTTTGCTCTGTGTGGTGCATGCTTGATACGTGTGAAGCAAGGTGAGCCACCCCCAGCCCAAGTCAACAGGAGGACAACATCAAGACCTAGTGTCTCATAAAATGAGATGCCAAAGGAGGTGGGGAAATTCAAGAGAGATCAAACCATGGTGAGGTGCATGGATAACTGTGCAAACTGTAATTAATTATGGAGGGGCGAGCTAATGAGATAAGGAAATCTCATCTGAGCAAAGCTGATGAGTCAAGCAGGATTGGAGGAGTTTCACAACTCCTCCATTGGTGTGTGGTGTTTACTCTATCGCCTGCTCAAGTGCCCAATAATTGTTGCCTGATGAGACAAACCAATAATAACATTAACAGACCTGCTAATTACCACGGAATGGAGACGAACTTCTCTGAACATATAAAGGAGAACTTCTGTCACCCCCAGCAGAGGAGCTGAGGATCCCGCACTCTCATTTCTCCTCCCGTTTTACAGCCTTCCCCATCTGCTCTCGTCTTAACTCTCTGAAGCGACACTATGAGCCATCATTTCTTCAGATTTGGCGATGGGAATTTCAGTTCTTCATCTGCTCACTGTGGTGCACTGGGGAGTGGGAGAGGCTCCTCTGCCATGAGCTACTGGGAAGACGATAGAGGACAAAGATTTGGTGGTTATGGCTACGGGTACGGGCATGGGTATGGCAGCAGGAGCCTCCACAACCTCAGTGGGTTTAGGAACTTTTCTACTGGTGGAGGCTATGGAGGAGAAGGAGGAGGATATGGAAGGCAGTGGGGGTACTATGGTGGGAGATACCTGGACAGGGACTTAGGGAGGAGAGGGTATTTTGTGGGGGATTTTCAAGGTGGGGAAGGTAGGATGTATGGAGGAGGCTCAGGCGGGGGGATGCTCAGTGGAGGCCTTCGTGAGCAAGGGGCTGGGCAGGGCTTGGGGCACACTGCTACTAGTGGAGGCATTGAGGAGGTCCATGTCAGCACCAACCTGCTGAGGCCAATACAAGTGCAAGTAGACCCTGAGTTCCAGAGAATGCGTTCGGATGAGAAAGAGCAGATTAAGACACTCAACAACAAATTTGCGTCATTCATTGATAAGGTGAGTCCACGTTCTTTCTTCACTTATCATGGAGTGGGAAACACCAGGGATGCTTCTTACAAGTCCGATCAATGCATCTGATCCTCCTCTACCTCTCCTCCTGGGCCCCAAAATCACAGCACTAGCTGGATTCCCTTCTGCCTTAATAGCTTGCTATAAATCCCACTGCGTGAATCACGTTTAGCTGTGGGATAAGAATCTCTGTGTCATGTCTTGTGGCAGGACAATAACAAACTACTGGGTTGTCGCTGTCATATTAATTCATTTTGCTTTTGAGGAAATGGGTTTGTGCACGGTTAGGAATACTCTGGGGCCTGAGAATTGTTTGTGCTAGCAAGAGAAAGGGGTGATAGATTTGGACATCCTTGAGGTGTTCTGTTTCTTTTTCTCAAGCCAAGCAAAATGTTGCATTTCTCTCATCCATAAAACATGTGACTTCTTTGCTTGGAGATCTTCCAGATGTCCCCTACACTGTTCTTTACCTCTTTCTTTGGTCCATATAGAATACTTCCACCTCTGTGTGCGGTTTTACGTTCTCAGTTATCCCTACACACAGGCATGGGAGAAAAACAGCCTGAAAAACACTTCCACCCACACAGACTTGGCATGTGCCTTCATTTGGGTGTTCACATGTGTCTGCATAGGGTGGAAGCTGGTGTTATTTGTTACACATAAAGACATAAGAGCCTTTTGTATTACCATACAGAAAAGATGTCAGTTACACCCAGCTGTTTAATCCTGAAAAATGGGGTCACCTTTGGCTCTTTCTTCTTTATTTTAAACCTTCTGCATGCTAGCTGTCAGCATATAACCTCATTTGTTGTTCCTACTGGGGAGATGTTATCCTTCTAGCTTTTCAAAATCATTATAAGTCTTTCTGGCTGCCTTCTCTAAGGCAAGATATGTTTATAAAGAGCACAGTCCCATGCTGTCTGCTGAGGACGGTTATAGCACGCCTAGCAGCATGGCATGTTGCTGTCAGTGCTTTCCAGTGGCTGAGGTGCTCCTCTGCTTTGCCTTCCAGGTTCAATGCCTGGAGCGGCAGAACCAGGCTCTGATGACCAAATGGGAACTGCTGCAGCAACAAAGCTCCCGGCCGGAGGAGAGCAGAAGCATCACCTCCTTCTTCCAGGCCTACATCAATAACCTGCAGAGGCAGCTGGACACGCTCCAGAGCCAGAAGGAGCAGCTGGATCCAGAAGCTTATGAGATGCTTCAGCTTGTTGAAGATTACAAAAAGAGGTGAATAGTCACTAGACTAGGATGAGGCATATTGTAGAGCTGGAATTTTCCCCAGCAGTGTTATCATGCTTTGGGATGGCATGGCTTTCTGGTCTTCACACACTTTGTAGCCATGACAGCACTGCTCTGTGGTAGGTTTGTTAGGGGCCTTTGGAGCTGAAATTAAAAGAAAGCTTGGCATGTCCACTGCTTGGATGATTCCGTTTGGCTTCTGATCCACTTGACTGAAGAAGTCAGATAGGCAATGAGCAACCTGTTTCTTCTCTCTGCTACAGATTTGAGGATGAAATCAACAAGCGTGCATCTAAAGAAGAGGAATATGTGGAGCTTAAAAAGGTGAAGTAACGCAAGACACTGGGCTAAACCAGAGCCTGTGAACTAAAACAGTAACTGGTTGGTTGCTGAGGTTTTCAGAAATAGGGTGCTTGCTTAACCTCATCTCCTTTGTCTGGAGCCATCTAAAACCTGAGCTGTTTGCTAACAGAATAGAGAGAAATCACTTCTTCCAGAGAATATCTTTGTTCTGTGTAGGATGTGTATCTAAAAGTTGCTGTCTTTCTCCACTCACTCAAGCCTAGAGGAGAGATCATTGTTAGGGACTGACACTGGGAAAGATAAATCTAGCCCAAAGATCTCTCTGCTGAGAAAATGGCTGTGAGTGGAGCTTTCATAGAATCATAGAATTAGCTAGGTTGGAAAAGAGCTACAAGATCACCTAGTCCAACCATCCACCTACCACCAATAACCCCACTAAACCATGTCTCTCAACACTATATCTAAACGTTTCTTGAACACCTCCAGGGACAGTGACTCCACCACTTCCCTGGGCAGCCCATTCCAGCGCCTGACCACTCTTTCAGAGAAGTAGTATTTCCTAATGTCCAGCCTAAATCTCCCCTGGCTCAACTTGAAGCCATTCCCCCTCGTCCTGTCACTAGTTACAGGAGAGAAGAGGCTGACCCCCAGCTCACTACAACCTCCCTTCAGGTAGTTATAGAGAGCGATAAGGTCTCCCCTGAGCCTCCTCTTCTCCAGACTGAAGCTCTCCTTTTGTTTGTGTGTGTGTAGCCGCGTGCATCTGAGTGCACAGAAGATGATGTGTGTGGATGACCGAGACAGGAAAACAGAACACTTAGATAACGTATTAGAAAAGAATGATACTTATGTTTTTACATTTCACATTTTCTCTCAGAACACATTTCTTTATTGTTACAGCTGTTTTTCTTATTTCTGATCCGTTCTGAGAACTAAAAAGACCCCCTTTGCACCAATTGCATTTTGAATGAAGGTTGAGATTCTTGAGCCATTATTTGACTCCAGGAATGAAAGACTGACATCAAACCTTGTACGAACTGCAATTCAGTACGGAGTTGGCCATCAAAGGAACATAAATAGGTGCTGGTTTCTTTTACAGGAATTGGACAGTGCCTACATGAGAAAAATGGATTTTGAAGTTCGGGTGGAAATACTGAAGCAGGAGCTTGAGTTCCTCAGATGCTTATATGAAGCGGTGAGTACACTTCTTGGGTCAGGAGCACACACACCCTTTGGAGGCTGCAGGAAAATTCCCCTGAGCAGGACTTTGTGTACAGAGTGATGCTGTAGATGGGATCATCCCTGGATTTAATAACGTTGTGTTTTTTTAATCTGTGAATGAAAAAGGGGGCTGGAAGAGACACTAGAAACTGGGGACAGAACAGTAGGACTTGAGGGAGGCAGGGAAATTCCATTGGGAACTGGCCAGAAGGTTCAATTTCAGTCCTCATAACAGGACCCAAACTGCTCCCCCAGGCTGTGAAAATCCAAAAATCTTCTTCTTGTAGGAGCTGTCCCAGCTGCAAACAGTAGTTGACAACACCAACGTCATTCTGTCCATGGACAACAGCAGAGAAGTGAACATGGATGGCATCATTGAAGAAGTCAGGCAGGAGTATGAGAAGATTGCTCAGAAAGGCAAAGATGAAGTCAATGCCATGTACCAAGGCAGGGTGAGTAGACATCAACAAGTCTGCCTGGCTTTGGGTTAATTGATCCAGAAGCCAATATGTCCATTCTCTTCTCTCCACCCATCAGTACCAGGATCTTCAGAACATGTGGGTAAATCAGCAAGAGCAACTGAGGAACAGTTTCCAGGAAATCCAAGAACTTACCAGGCAGATCCAAAGACTACAGCCGGAAATTGAAATAGTCAGGAGAGAGGTAAAGATGATACTTCCCAACAAGACTAAACTATTCTGGCCACCCTTACATGGGGACAAAGTGCAGAATAATGCAGCCTGCCCTTTGGAGGCTAAGCTAAAGATGATATTTTCTCTTCAAAATGAAGAAAATTTGGATTTTGAGTGTCTCTACTGGGTTTTAATTTCAGTTAATTAACCCAGTCTAATGTATCTTTTGAGCTTTGTCATTGAGGTCTTTTAATTTCCAAGAACAACCAGGAGGGCTTAAAAATCCCAGTCCCACTGGAAGGAAAGGACACATTCTATTTATGCCCTCTGCAGAATGCCAGCCACCAAGAGGCCATCAGAAATGCTGAGCAACATGGGAGCTCTGCAGTCAAAGACGGACAGAAAAAGCTGCAGGAGCTGGAGAACGCCGTGCAGCAGGCCAGGGATGACCTGGCTCAAATTCTGCGTGATTATCAGGAGCTTCTGAATGCAAAATTGGCCCTGGATATTGAAATTGCCATGTACAGGTCACTGCTTGAGGAGGAGGAGACCAGGTAGGCACAAACTACTCATCATAAGCAACAGCAGTCGTACAGTGCAAACTATCCCATCCTATGATCCATCACTTGGATCTTAGATGAGTTCCTGCCTGGAAGGGTTGAGATCTTTGCCTACTGAGAGTGCTAAGGAGAGCTCTTGTTGGTTGCATACTCTCAGTGTCCCTTTTTGTTCACAGGATACAGGAAGGTGCGCCAGCCACTGTCTGTAAGTATCTCAAGGTTTCAGTGTTCTTGAGGGCACTGTTACTATTTTGCTTGCAGTATACTTAACACCTACCACCAGAAAAATGCCATGTGATTCTAGATTAGTTTCCTAGGAAAAAGAAGCAAGGGGCACTCCCTCATGAGTGGGTGTGTGCATGTATATGTGCATTTATATGTCAATATATGTCAATCTTGATTCTCTAAATTTTGAATTTATTGGTTAAATTCAACCAAATTCAACCAAATATGTAGGAAGTGGGGGATAGCTCACTTACTCTGTCCATGTGGTGAATGTAAAAAGTAAAGTAAAAAATGAAATAGTCCTAAACTTTCCGTAAGCGGGAAGTCAACTAAACGAGAGACAGACCAGGGCTCACTCACTTCAGAAGGACCAGATGTGGCCACACAAAAATTAACAGATCTCTTATGCTTATGATAGCTAATGCTTCAAGAATACGGCTGATATATCTTTATTTCTTGCAGGCGTTGTTACTCACAGTGTGAGCGCTGCCGGTGGCTTTGGAAGACAATATGGAGACTTCAAGATAGGGAAGGAAGAAATGAGCTCAAATGATAGCAACAGGACAACAGGAACAGAGACAATACCGGGAGGGGGAAGAGAAGGAGGAAGACAAAGAGACAGGGGATCAGCATATGGCAGTGAAGGACAGAGGGGTGGAGAAGCAGGGCAATACCATACAGGGAGGTGCTCAGGCACTAGCATTGGGACTGGCTATGCATCAGGAGGGAGAAATATCACAGGCGGATCCTCGTCTGGAGGTGGCCACAGCTCTGGAGGATTTGGCTCAAGCTCTGGCAGTGGCCGAAGCAGTCCTCACGGTGGAGG
>NC_034437.1:954554-1066852 GCF_002078875.1 Numida meleagris
GGCCGATGCAGTCCTCACGGTGGAGGGCTGAGCTCTGGTGGGAGCAGTGGTTCAGGGAGGAGGGGGTCCATTTCTCGCGAGGGAGGAAGCTCTGGTCATGGGGGATCAAGCTATGGGAGTGGAAGTCGTGCCTCCATCTGTGGCGGAGGAGGCTCTAGCTCTGGGTCTGGTTCTGGAGGTAGCTTTGGCAGCGGTGGGTCTGTATCTCGTGGTGGTGGAACATTCAGTGGAGGGTCATGTAGTTCTCCTGGTGGTCACACCTCTGGTGGTTCGGGATCAAGTTCTTTTGGTGAAGGTTATGGATATGTAGGTTCATGCCCTGGGGATATCTGTAGTTCTGGCAGTGAGGGGTACGGTTTTGGAGGTGGGCATTTTTCTGGAGGGGATGGATGTTATCAGGGTGGTAGTGAGTGTGGTGGATTTGAGTGTTACAGTCCGAGGATTGAAACTGGAGAATGCAGCTCTGAGGTAGGATCACGTTCTCGAAGATATGGATACTCGTCTGGCTCTGCTTTTGGCTCAGGGACTTACGATTTTTCTGATGATCCTTACCACAAGTAATATTTGCTGCTGGAATTGGAGAAAGGCATTCCCCTTGCTTTCAATGCAAGGACGGCTTTTCTGTCCATCATTGAGTCACCTGTTGTACTGAGCAGTTTTCCTCCATATACAGCCGCCTGCTGAATTCTCCAAACTGCCACAGTCACACCTCTCTTTTGTGATTGCGTTTTCATGATTTGTCTTGTTTCCTTAGTTGTTTATCTGAAATGGTCTAAGCACTTCAACTCATTCTGTCTACGGCCTTTTCCTTTGCCAACTAAAAGCTTGAAACCCTGTCTGGTGTCTGTGTGTTTATTGGGTGCATGCGTGCACACGGGTGCAACTCTGACGTCTATGAGACTTTGGAACCAATTGTTCAAAATAAAAAAACAGTTTATGGAGACCTGATCCAATGTCAGGACAAATTTAGTAGAAAGTGGAAGAAGATATTTTCAAAAGAACACCTGTGGTTGGCAGTGTGTAAGATGAGCATCTGCTGTGAAGAAGGGTTTCAGGGTTCAAGTCTCATTGGCCTAATCCACACAGTCAACCAGGACACATGGATCCACCTCAGTTCATGGAGGCACTATATGAGAGTGGGGTTGGAATGCATCTCTGGGCCCATCTAGTCCAACCCTTGTGCTCAAACAGGGCCACCCAGGTCATGGGGGACCACGGGACCCCATGGTCCTGGGACCCCCACAGGTCAAAGTCTGGGTGTTTTTTGATTATTTCTGAGCAACCAATTCCAATGTTCAGTTACTTATACAGTAATTAAATATTTGCTACTATTTAGTTGGAATCTCTTGTCTTGCAGTTTGTGTCCATTGCCTCTCGTCCTGGCACTGGACACCACTGCAAGGAACCTGGCTCTGTCCTGTTTGCACCTCCTAATGAAGGACAGAGCAGCTGAGGTTACCAGGAAAGTTTGTTCAAGAAGCACGATACTTCCAAAGCTACTTCCAGATCCTGACTCAGTGTCATCTTAATTTAGCAACACTACACTTAGATAACTGGAGTATTATAATCCATACCAGGAATATTTCTTTTCTATTCCCATTCAGAGGGAACATAGGAAACTGTAAATTGTTTTCCCAGGAAATCAGATTGTGAATAGTCATGAGAGTGGCTGCCAGTGGCAGCTCTTTGCTGGGGAATGAGGTACTCACTAGACAGGAAATCCACTGTGGAGATGCATTTACAAATGTCTATAGAGTCAAAGGGTTAAATCAAACCTTAATGACGTGGTCTGGAAGCATCTTGAAATACCCTTCAAATAAGGAGGGCTAGGAAAATTTCAGGCAAAACTGAGTTACCACTCCTCTCACCCAACACAGGAAGCCCCACACGTGCAGAACCTGCCAGCTGTTGTGGGGCTGTGCTGGAGGTTGTGTTAGCAAACCCTGATAAGATAAGCTCATGTTTTCATCCACACTGGCTCACACCCCACCGGTTCAGCGTGTGGGTGGTGTGAGTGCACCTCAGCTTGCACAATGCCCCACAGAGCTGTGCTCTGAC
Organism: Numida meleagris; assembly: GCF_002078875.1. Lineage (NCBI taxonomy): Eukaryota > Metazoa > Chordata > Aves > Galliformes > Numididae > Numida > Numida meleagris. The sequence continues at coordinate 956,613 of NC_034437.1, forward strand.
AGCAGGGACATTTTGATCACCTTATTAATGGCTGCTGCAATGCCAGGCACTGAAACGACTCAATTCTTCAGGACCCAAAGGATAAGCTGCATCATCACAACCCATTTTTACCTAACATAGGAGCTAAGACAATGCCCCATCTCCCACAGCAAAAACTGAAAGATCCTTCTATTCTAAATGCACACTACAAAGTGTTGCTGGGCTTTAGTCTCATGCTTAAATTTTGTAGACAGGATGTCTGGAGCTTTTCATCTCTAATCCTTGCCAGCAGAAGAAATAAAGAAATAATATGAACACTGTGGTCAGGTCTGTGGTTTTCTTTTTTTTCTGACGCATTTTGCAGAGTGGAAGGGAGAAAAGGAAGAAGGTAGTGTCAATGGAGAGAATTTCTGGAGGCAGTTCAAAAGGTCTAATTTGTGCATCTACCTTAGTGCAGGATGAATAATTACTGGAGATCAGACAAGCCATCTGCTTCAGTTGACTTTGCAGGAGCCTAGGAGACCAGTGTAAAAGGCAGACTGCTAACCCTGACCTCATATGAGGGCTGGATCAGCATTTCCACCACGTTGCTTTAAGTACTGTTTACTCACTGGTAGTACATAGCCTTGAGTGCCGGGCTAATTTTGTGAAGGAATGGTTTGGCAGGGTACATCAAAACCTGTTCTGCTTGTCAGCTGAGCTATAATGATATCTCTAGTTTCTGGAGACGAGTGTTCTGGCACCTCTTTCTACACTAAATTACCTGTGTATGTAGGAGAGAAAAATCTGGCCTAGAATTTAAGGTGTCTAATAATACAATATTTTTTAAAAATTGAGCAGAGCAGAGATAAGAGCCTATCCCTTTGCCCCCCTTCGGAGGGAGCTGTAGGGCCATGAGGGGCTGTAGGGCCATGAGGGGCTCTAGGGACATGAAGAGTTGTAGGGCCATGAGTAGCCGTAGAGTCATGAGGGCCTGCGGGACCATGAGGAGCTGTAGGGCCACGAGGGGGTGTAGGGCCATGAGGGGCTGTAGGGCAACGAGGGGCTGTAGGGCCATGAGAAGCTGTAGGGCCATGAGGAGCTGTAGGGTCATGAGGGGTTGCGGGACCATGAGGGGCTGTAGGGCCACAAGGGGCTGTAGGGCCACGAGGGGCTGTAGGGCTGTGAGAGGCTGTCAGGCCATTTCTGCTCTCAGGTGCCACCAGATGGATTGGCCAAGGCTGTGCCCAGGGACACTTTGAGTTCTGAAGTTCAGAGGCTGATTCAAAATCATGAGAACAAGATCAGAAGTTGAGACTTTCTGACCAGTATCGTTAAAGTCTTGAGGTGGGTAGAATCAATCAGCTGTGAACATGGCTGGCATGTAGCTCTGCAGGAAGGATCAGTGAATAGCCTGGGCCTTGGCATGGTGTGAGCATCCAAGAGCTCTGACAGTAGGAGCAAAGTTTCAGATAGGAGGAGAGGATACCAGGATGGTGAAGACAACAGTAGGTCAGTGTTCTATGTTGTGAAAAACATCCCAGGCTCATAGCCAACCTCAGGGTACAAATCCATAGGGAATTTCACCTTCTTGCAAGACTGAGGACCTTGTCCCCATGCTGTCCTGCCTTCCAAATATTGCCCTCTGCAGGTGGGAGCCCAGCCCTTGCCAGCTGTATCCTTGCTGAGTGTCGGAGGAGGTGTGAACAGGCTCATGTCACCACCAGGAACCTAACCAGGAACCTGTCTGGGCAGGGCTGCTCAAGATGCAATAGATGCCACCACCTAGTGGGAGAAAGAAGTTGTGCCACAGAGTTGGTCTTGGAGCTCTCTCCCAACCTGGCTGATGGAGTCTGGGGCTTGTGCCCTCTTTGCCAGAACAAAAAGTTCCCTCCTGATTTACTTTGGCAGAAAGCCGTGAAATGAGTCATGGCTTCTGTATTTACTGCTGGGTGTCTTTCCAAAATTCCTAGTGATTAGAAGAAAATTAGCGATCTGTGATCACCTTAATAGCCATTCCCCTTTCTACTTGGTGCTCACAAACACGTACAGCTCCTATCTCCTGCAGGGGAGCTGCAGTAACCGTGACGGCTGTGACAATGACATGGAGTCCCATCAGCGGGATGTAAGAGGAGAAGAGTTGGTGAATGCTAAACTGAGGACATCTCCCTGAGCCAACGACACACATAAATTCTAGCTCCTGCAGCAAGCTGGGTGGGACGAGGTGAAGTTGGGAGAGGAGGGCAGAGCTGACTGTGTGTGTCCCACTGAACTCCTGCTGAGCAGCAGAAAACAACCCAAGGGCTCATGTGGCATCTTTGCCTTTTGGGGACTCAAAGTCACGGGGGGGACACTGGGACTCAGAGTCAGAGGTGAGGCTGCTCCAGACAGATGAACCTTTTGCTGTGTCTAGGGGAGCAAAACCACGAGTTCAGGAGTTTTGCTCATCAAAGTGTGTCTAGGGGAAGAAAACTTTTGAATGCAGGAGCTGTAACCCTGTAGGCTCTACACCCAGCAAGGGAATAAAAGCTCGGAGCTAACCCTGAGAGGCGCAAACGCTCCCTGCCAGGCAGTGCACTGTGAGACCTCTGCTCCTACGGTGCAGGGGAGCCTCTAAGCATCACAACAGCTCATCTCCAGGCCACAAGATGCAGCGAGGAGTTCTGTGGGAGACCAAGGAGAGACAGCCTGGAAGCAGAAGATGAGCATGGAGTCGGAGCAGCTCCAGGCCAAGTGTCCTCCTCCTGCGCTCCGATCCTGCTCTTCCAGCTGGGACTACCACGGACTCTGCCTGTATTTAAGCAGGCAAGTGAGACACCCAGGGCTTCAATCATTCCTGCTCTTCTGTGCGTAGGTGTAATTGATAGTGCTGTCAAGAACCTGCAATTAAGCTGGTTGTCTTTCCAGCTACTGCATACCATCAATTATCTCTCTTGCTGGGCTAAGGGCAAACTGTTCCAGCGAAGAGCATTTGCAAATAATGAGGTACAAGAAAACCTTTGACATCAGCCGCTCCTCAGACAGAATACCAGCAAGGTTTCTGGTAACCAGTTTTGCTTTTCATCAGTCTTCTTGTGAAAGGTGGCGAGAAAGCCTTCCAATGAAACCAAGAAGTGAACAAATAAAAACAAAATATCCTTACAAAAGCCAGAAAAGAAATAAGCAATTGAAATGCTATGCTTTTTTTTTTTCTCCGAAAATTGAAACATTTAGACATTCCACTGCCAAAAATGCTGATCAAGTCTTGAGCCTACTGAGAAGTTACAGCTTAAGGTGGCATAATAGAAGGGGAAAACCTTTTCTTCCAAACCCTCTGAAATGAAACCCTTTGCCTTCCTGTTTTGAAAGAGGCTTTGGAAAGATGCCACCAGGACAGAGATGCAATCTTGGCTCCACCTCTGAGGCACTGTGAGGATCTCAGCAAAGGTATTAAAATCATCAGCCTTTTCTTCCCCATCTGTCAAGCAACTCTAATAAATCATTTTTATTTGCCTTGAGGTATCCTGAGTTTTAATTATAAGCTCAAATATAAAGGATAGTGACAGGGAATAGCCACAGAGCAGCTGTATTAATAAGGTGTGTGTTTTTGCATGGTACTGGTTGCTGCTCCATTTGTAGCCTTCCCACCAAGGCCAAGCCTACCACTGCTCCCAATTAAATGGTTAACAAGCATCCAGCTAACAGCTTTGTGGCTAAGCCTCCTGCTTTCTAGGGTATTTATTATCTTCAAGGAAGTCTTGTTTTTTTTTGGTGTATTCTATACAATCAGAGTTAAAGACTTAATGAGAAGATACAGCTGCACTCATCTGTGCTTCTAAAAGTTGGGCATCTAAGTCTGAGCTCATCATTTTCAGCTTTCATTGTAGTCAATGAAGAAGAGAAAGGCTCTCTGGAGAACTATCTCAGCACAGCCTAGCATCAAAAGTTAGAGGAGGTGACTCCTGCCCAACCAGTGTTGTTCTTTAACAAAGGATGGTGCACAGAGGGCTATGTAAAAAGAAGTATTCACACTCCTGTGTGAGGAAATCAGTGTGTCCAGTCCATCCGATGTTCCGGCTTCCAGGTGCTGTGCCTGGTGGACATGTCCCATCTCTGCTACTCTGTAAGAAGACTCGGAATTATAGAATCATAGAATCATTAGCATTGGAAAAGACCTCTAAGATCAGCAAGTCCAACCACCAACCCACCCCCACCATGCCCACTCACAGAATCATTCAAGCTGGAAAAGACCTCCAAGACCACCCAGTCCAGTGGTTGACCCAACCCACCATGCCCGCTGAGCCATGTCCCTCAGCACCACATCTCCACGGTTCTTGAGCACCTTCAGGAACAGTGACCGCCACCACCTCCTTGAGCAGCCTGTGCCAATGTCTGACCACTCTTTCTGAGAAGGAATTTCCCTAATAACCAGCCTGAGACTCAGAGACTCTTAAGGGAGTGGCTACAAAGGGAGCAGATAATGCAAAACTCAGTTTTAATTTGCTGTCCAACAGAACATTGCCCTACACATTTTCCTTCGCAGAGTGGGAGATTCCTTCAAGGGTGATTAATGGAAGGAAGACAAGCTGAAAAAAAAAAAAAAGAAAAAAGAAAAAAAGAATCCTTGCAAAACCCAGCCCACAGTGTCCTCGAGGCTGGGAAGGCAAGCAAAGCAATTTAAAAACAGCAAAATTCCATAGGATTTCACAAATGTTCAGTGTTATGCATTGTTTTGCATATTTAAACCTATGAGTTGCTGCCAGGTGAGGCAAACTCGGCAAAACCCCCGAATTATTCATCTGCTTCAACCAAGCCCCGCTCCTGAGCTGCATATAAAGGTAGTGCTTGGGGGTGGCAGAGCAGAGGGCCCGTTTGGAGCTGCCTGCTCCATTCTCTTCCAACAGCCCCGTGTCCCTCATCCTCTCTTGGGTCACACTGACCAGCATGAGCCAGCAGCTTGCAGCCGGAAGGGTTTTTCATGGAAGGAAGTTCTCAGCATCTTCTGCTGCTGGTGGCGTGAGCTGCTGCCGGAGCAGCGCCTTCCCCTCCGCTGCTCCATTTGGAAGCGGGTATGGAACCTGGAGCAGCCAAAGCCTCCAGAACGTGGATAGGTGTAAATGGATTTCTACTGGTGTTCGCAGCAGTGGTGAAGGCAGGGGGCGTGGGAGCATGTTGGGCTTCCGTGGCTGTGGAAGGGAAGGCATTCGTGCAGTGCATGTCAACGAGAACCTGCTGCGGCCGCTTGATGTGAAGATCGACCCTGAAATCCAGCACATCCGAAGGCAGGAGAGAGAGCAAATGAGGAGCCTCAATAACCAGTTCGCCTGTTTGATTGACAAGGTGAGAGCTGAGGCAAGATTAAACGAGTGATGAGGTTTAAGTATAGGGGCAACCTATTTGCGCTTTCATTGCTCTCCTTCTCCCATCTCATCCCATGTATCTCATGCTGTTTTAAACACGTATGACTTCAGTGCCATGAGGTGAAAGTACAGATCTAGCTGATAATGCTATTTCAATCTGATTATTATTATGCTTTGACAAGATGCCTCTGTATATACCATTAATGGCGGGAGGGAGCTGTTCCTCTAAGGGATCTGCCTGAACTCCTGCACTGCTGCCCTCTCTCTGTGCAGGTAGCCTGTCTTGTAAAGCTGCATTGCCTTCTACCCACAAGTGATGGTTTCCAGTATCAGCCCGCTGATCTGCTTAAAGAGCCCACGGTTTCTGTAGCAGCCACAAAGGCTGTGGGGCTTCCTTGGAGAATGGCAGAGGCACACACCCAGCTTGCTTTAGGTTTCTTAGGTTGCAAAGGCTCCAGCGCTCCCCTTTTGTCTTCTTGTTGCCTTCAAACCATAATGAGCCCCTGGAGCATTAACTCAGAAGGGAATGTGTGTTCCCCCACATTCATCTGGTCCCTGTATGATGTACCTTTGCACGTGCTTTGCATTCTGAACTCAGGTGCAGCATCTGGAGCAGCAGAACAGGCTGCTGGCCACCAAATGGGCCCTCCTCCGAAAGCACATCCTGCCATCCCAGATGAACGTCAAGCATGTTTTCAACACCTTCACCTGCAGCCTGCAGAGGCAGCTGGACTCCCTGCTGCATGAGCGGGAGCAGATGGAGCCAGAGCTGAACAACACTGAGAAGCTCATTGAAGAGCTCAAATGCAAGTGAGTTCCCAGGGCAGAGAGCTCAGACAGCTTCTGCAGCTGGACTTCTTTTTGTCTGTGCCAACAAACTTCTGTCTGATAAAGGCTGAGATTCCAAAGCACCCCGACCTCTCAATACCCAGCCTCAGGGTGACCCAGCATCTGGTCCTGTCTCTTCCCCAACAGATATGAGCAGGAGGTGAACAGACGCACAGCTGCCGAGAATGAGTTCGTGCTGCTGAAGAAGGTAGGGAATTTGAGTGGACAGAAAGTTGAGATATTCAATGAGTTTTCTCTGACCTGGTGCTTGCAAGACGCAGGTCAGGTTTTGAGAGTGCTAAAAGTCATTGGACAAGTGCGGATTCAGAAAAAAATCCCCATCACCTAAACAAAATCTCTTAGGCTAAAAAGATAATAAAGTTACCCTTGGTCTCTGTAGCCACCATTTTGACTTCTAAATGATGGAACTCTTTTAGGATGCGGACTGTGTCTACCTCACCAAGGCAGAGCTGGAAGTGAAGCTGGAAACCCTCAAGCAGCAGACAGAGCTCCTCAAGTGTGTGTCTGCTCAGGTATGGATGCTCCTCTCCCATTCTTGTTCCTATCAGCCTCTCCTTGTCTACATTGATGTAGGCCTGATTAAACCAACCCAGCAGGCTTCCTCTGAGAGGCAATGGGAACAAGGAAGCCTTTGAGATCTCAAAGAATTCCTTCTAGCTGCATGCATGACCAAATCAAGTCACAGCTCAGGGACCGCGGCTCCAGATAAACTCAGTGATGGTGTCATTTCCACTGGAATGTGAGATAAGAAATGCTGACAGCTTCTTCATGTGGGTTCTAGGGATCTGCTGAGCTGGATAAAAGTCTCTGTGACACCTCTGTTGTGGTGAAAATGGACAACAGCCGAAGCCTGGACACGGAGGGCATCCTCAGGGGCATTGAGCTCTGGTATGAAGATGTTGCTCAGAAAAGCAAGGCAGAGTTGGACGCCCTGTACAGAACTAGTGTAAGCTGTAGCAACCAGTAACATATCTTTAGCTCTGTAGGTGTCAAATGTAGTAGCTCAGAGGCAATGACTTCTTTCATTCTGTCTTGACTATGTGACTTCTGGACTTAACTTTCCATTCTGCTAAACTTGATGGAATCTTCAAGTCAGGAGAATATCCCCAAAACGCAGAGTGCAATGGGACAGCACTGAGTCATGGTGGGAATGGGGAGGTGGTGGGTGAGATGGGGGCTGAGAGCTGCAGGAGGAACTCTCCATTTGCTGTTGACAGCCACAGGAGCTGCTAAGAGGGAGAACATTTCCCAAGTTTGGAAACAGAGGCAAGGCTCCTATGTTGCAAACACCACCAGTGCTTACTGCCAGCTCTCTCTTTTCTTGTCAGTACCAAGAGCTCAAGGAGGCAAAGAGGAAGCAATGCAATGAGCTTAAGTCCCACCAGCAAGAGATTGAGGAGCTGAGTTTTGTGATGCAGAGATGGCAGTGTGACCTTGAAAACGTGAAGAAGCAGGTACAATGGGCTGCATTTACCTTGAATATTTACCTATTTTATCCTAGGTGTGGGATCCCAAGTTTTCTGCATCTCTTGTGTTTCTTCTGTCATTATCAAAGAGCATGGTCTCATTGCTCTAGAGAAGATCTTACCAGTGCCAAACAAGGAGGAAGGGTTATCTGCTGGCCTATTCTCTGTTGGATTGATTATTGCAAAAAAATAATTGTGCCATATTAGATATTTGGAATTGCTGCAGCACTCAGACAATTGCTTCAGTGAGAATTCCAGCAGGAGACAATGCTTCTGACACAGGCTCAGAGCATCCAATAGGTTGGGTAGAATTATGAGTCACCAGTAATTCAGCGCCCATAGTAACTGGTGCAATTTTCAGACCATCTGATTCATTAAATATTTTATAACGGGAAGTAATGGAAAACCTTAATTATTAGTTCCAGTTAGAACAAAGTGTTAGTATCCTCAAAACAAAGCTTAACACAGTGAGGAGATATGCTCAGCCTTTCTTTAGTATTTCAGAATCCATGTTTGATTTTGGAAATGTTTGGCAATTGGAAATACGACATCAGTAATTCCCAACTTGGGACTCCTAAAAGAGGAGAGAATTTACGTTTTGCAGATAATGGAGGAAAATAAGGATTTCTGTGTTGCCCCCACAGGTGTCCTCTCTGCAGACATCTGTTAGTGACACTGAGCAGCGCGGGAACTGTGCCCTGAAGGATGCGCGGGAGAAGCGCACTGAGCTGCAAAACGCCCTCCAGAAGGCCAAAGATGAGCTGGCTTGCATGCTGCGGGATTACCAGGAGCTGCTGAACGTCAAGCTGGCCCTGGACATTGAGATCGCCACCTATAAGACTTTGCTGGAGGGTGAAGAGAGCAGGTGGGTTCCTCTATAATAATGTGTGAGCAGTCCTCAGTCCTTGGGGCTCTTAGCAGAGACAAGAATGCTGGAAAACTCTAGAAATGCTAGTTATGTGATGGATAACCTTCTGACAACCTTTGAAGAGAGGCTGAGGAAACTAGCATCGTTCAGTCTGGAAAAGAGCAGGCTCAGGGCAGACTCTATTGCTCCCTTCAACTCCCTGAAAGGAGGTGGAGGTTGCTCCCTTCTCCCAGGTAGCAGTGATAGGATGAGATGATGGCCTCAAGTTGGACCAGGGAGGAGTCAGGTTGGATATTAGGAATAATTTTTCCTCTGAAAGAGGGGTGATGCACCGGCACAGGCTGCTCGGGGAGGCAGTGGGGTCACTGTCCCCGGAGGGGTTCAAGAACCATGGAGATGTGGCACAGAGGGACAAGGTCAGTGGGCACAGTGGGATGGGTTGGGAAAGAACTGGATGGTCTTAGAGGTCTTTTCCAACTTTAATGATTCTATTATTTTCTTCCCCTTCAGGATACGCACTGGATGCCCTGTGAGAGTGTGTAAGCTCCAGGTTTTCTGTTTTCCTTACAATGCGACAAAAGGCAGGGGTGATTTGCAGGGATATAAAGTGGGATTTACATTACCCACATGGAAATCACTCCCACTGAGTGATTCAACTTGTGTTTCCCTGTGGCAGTGATCACAACACCATGCAACACCTCCTCTGGCTGCAGCACCAGCCTGGGACATGGGCCTGGTGCAGCGAGCAGAATTCATGGGTCCTCCCCTGGTGCTGGCAGAGAATCCCAGCCTGAGGATGATGGTGTCTACCACAGAGGATCCACCAGCTCTACAGGCAAGCAATGTGTCCCCAGTGCTCCCAGCTGTGGCTGCTTCCCAAGGGGCCACCAATGGAGCTGTGGAGGTGGGGTCCATGCGTGCCGGAGCTCAGCCCCTGTGAGCACTGCCAAGCTCTGCTGCAGCACTGCAGGGAGCTCAGAGAGCTCAGCGCCATGCTGGCTAGGAGCGAGGATCTCAGCTGGGACACCGTGCTCCAGGAACACCACCCACATCTGAGCTCCAGATCTGAGAGGATGCAATATCCAAAGTAGAAAATGAAAGCTCTGCTCCACCTCAGCTCCACTTTGTGCAAGGGGAAGAGACATCAGGAAATCAATCAGAGCAACTCCACCAGAATGGCATCAAAAAAAGGGATGCTTAGAACATACTGCTGCTTCTAAGAGCACTTGTATTATTGCTCAATCTCAGCTTCCCACCAGCCTTATCTTTTCTTGTTTTCCCAATTAAAGCTTTGCTTTCTATGAAACAAGTTTTGACATATAATGCAAAAGCCTTTCCCTAGAGTGCTTCAGCAAGTGTTTCTGTGGGATCATGGAGAGGAGGGGACAGACTCCTGTGTGCTCTTTGTGTGCTGTCTCGGAGCATCTTTGTCATCCCCACGCAGGCAGGGAAGTCATAACGGAAATCTCAATTAAAAAAAAAAAAAAAAAGACATTTCACCTTCTGTAGTCAGCAAAAACTAATTACATTGCTTGTATTTCTGTTAGCTTCCTTCTTTATGTCCTGACAGGCAGTCTGTGCTTTGACATATGCACACACTGCTGCATCCTTACGTATGTGTTGATGACTCAAGAGCTCTGAAATTTTTGCTCTTTTTCCAATAAAACTCATGGAGAATGAATGCGTTGCCACTTTGTTTGTCTTTTTTTTTTTTTACCAAAGATACAGAAATTCCTACACTGGAAGAGGCAGATCTGCCAGTGAGAAGCCTCAATAGCTAAGCTGGCTGCCCAGAGATGGTCATGCAGATCCAAACTTTGCTCAGTGTAAACTACTGAAGCCTTTTAAAGTCAGCTATTTTTTATGCCAATTTGCACCAAATTTGGCTCCGACCCAATTCTATTCAATGAGAGTTTTAAGGTTCATAGAGAAGTCATCTCAGCTGGTTTGCATTTTTATAGCACCTCTACTACCAAGGAGCGACGATAAAACACATTTTATAGCTGCTCAAATCTGCAATGGGGTCATTATTGGAAAAAATACCAGGAATGTGCTTGGTTGATGTTTTCAGCATCATTTTGGAAATCCAGTTCAGGGTTTTAAAACAGATCAGAGGATGACATTCTGTTGTATGCCTGAGCAGATTGAAAAAGAAGCCAATAAATTAATGAGTTAAACCAACTACAAAGGACTGAATTGTTTTGTGATTAAAGCGATTAAAGCGAGCTGGCAGAGCAAAGAAATGAACCATGCAGGCGCAAGTTGGACAGAGAGGTGTTTTACAAAGGGAGGAATCCAGAGGGAGGTCCTTTTCCATCTGGAGCAATTGCTGGGATTAGGACTGGAAGAGATTTATCTCCCTCTGCCATTCATCTTTCCCAATCAAATATGAGGAGAAAATCAGGAGCACATAAGAGAACAGTCACAATTGTTAATGAAGAAAACCACAGGAAAGATTTGACAAGAAAAGGACAACTGAGCATCATAAATATGCATTAAGAAGGGGTTAAGTATCTCACAAAGGTTACGTTGTTCTCATTGAAAATAGATGATTCTGTCCCAAGAGAAGAATAAGTCAGGGAGATGACATAGAATTAATGTTCTCCGATCTCTCCCCCTCCAGCCATGCTTCATGAACCAGCACTCATCAGAAATTTGGCAGAAATACATCACAAAGCTCTGCAAGTCCAACCAAACATGGGCTGGGGCACTGGTGCTTTCACATTACAAAGGGAAGAGCCTATCTCCTGGTTATGCTTCCCAGGATGACCTGACCCACCTTCCACAGGCAATTCCTTCCTCCTGTAGGGCTCATGGAACCTCATCTCCCCAAGAAAATAGCTTTGAGGGAAGAGCTCTACATTTATAGGGACGTTGCTGTTGCCCAGTGACAGCTGCAAGGTTTTCTTTTCCTTTTCTGATCCAGCAGGCAGCTGGATGCCATCCCATTCCAGGGCCTGGATTCCCATACACCACACCTTTATTTTTGCTGTGCAGGGGGAAGGCATCAGCGTGAAAAAGATCAAAGCAACCCTTGGCTTTGTGGCAAGCCTCAGCTTTACAGGCGCTAATCACAGCACGGACGTAGGACATACGCATCCATCGGGAACGGAGCAAATCTGGAGAGCGTGTGATGTTGTGTGCTCTCATTAAGACTTCAAAGGTGCTGAAGAAATGTGGCACCCAAAGGGTGGGACTCATCTCACACAGCTGTGTCCATCCAGCAGCTGGGCGCCGGAGCTCTTGTCTGGTTGTCTAGACTGCCTCTGGTCGTCAGTAAGGAGCGAAGCAAGTGCCTCCAGAGGCTGATTCCTCCCACCTGTCTTCGCTGCCTATTTTAGGTTGTGATGAGTCACCGTCTGGAGATGCCTATCTCCCTCCATCAGCCGTAGAGGGAGTCTCAAAGAGGAAATTAGAATACATGGCGAGTTTGATGGCTGAAGCTGGGAGGGAGGTGAATCCAGGCCCAGTGTTTGATGCATTTTATGAGGATCATCCTTTGAAAATCCCAGCCTTGACTTCTAACGTAGTGCTGATGTCGGGTATGAGAGGAAAAAGCACATTACCACACTGAATTCTCATGAATAACTTTGGCTTTGGGATGCATGAGAACAGGGATGCACCGATCAAATCAAATCTTGAACACCTCATGTATGTCACGGACAAGAGAATACATAGTCCTTGGAGTAGTGTGTGCGTGTAAAAATACATATTGTGACCCAATCTTATGTTTATCAAATGCTGTTAGCAGAGGTAGGTTATTGCCATTGTCTTGTCTGAATGCAATGAGTTCTCTATGGCTGTCTGTAATTACAGAGATGGAGCACGGCTCTTTGAGACTATCGCATAAAATATATTTTAAGAGCTAGTTCAGATTCACCTCCAGAGGCCACAAACAAATTAGTGAACTTCACATGTTCTCATAATGAATTCCATTCTCAGCTGCACATACAGCAGAACGCTGACAAAGGGAGAGATTGCAAGTCGTTAAAATGATTCATTCAACCCCTCATCAAAATATTTTCCTTCTTTCCTTCCTTTGTCCTTCTTTTCTAAAAGATGAAAGCATGATGGATCCCAATTTTTTTTTCCAGTCAAATATGCCTTTTTTTTTTGCTTCAAAGTACTCTCCTGTCTCCCGTGTTTGTACTCACAACAAACTGGTGATTCCTGAGACCTGGTGTCCCAACAGAAGAAACACTCGGTGTCCTTTGGAAAGACCTTAAAGACATTAAGTGAACCTTCCGCATAGCTGCCTGATCACCGAGATCATGAGCAGGAGGTTGGCCAACAAAAGTGTCACCCAACACCAGACAACCCATGCCCCAAATCTCTCACCTCTCATGGAGCTCTGGTGAGACGTTTTGGAAGTGGGGCCGATTCAGCGCAGTTAGTTGGCAGACATTTAATTGCAGTCTATGATGCTTTCCAGGCGTCTCCCACACAGCCTGCACGTATAATGGGGTGCAGGAAGGAGCACACAGCTCTCAGTCTGACTTCTGATTTGGGATGCAGTCTTCCTATGTAGAACATACATTAGCTCTAGCTGAGTGAAAGAGCTGGAACAATTGCCTTTTGTACTGCTCTTTGGATCCAAATATGCATTTTGCTTTTGATAGACCTTTGTTCAGAACTTCAAGGATCTGAGAAGTTGCAAGCTTTAGCATGAAGCCTCTAATATTTGCCAGCAGAATGTTTTAACTGATATTGCCAATTGCGCTGGCAAACCAACATAAACTGTGAGCCTAAAATATTATAAACAAAAAAGTCATTCTATAAATACGTTGAATTATTCCACTTGTACAGGGCAAGAGTATCAGTTTACGCAACTAATTTATACCACCAACCCCTCAAACTCATGCAAGTTGCAATTACACATCCAATTAATAGCCTGGTGAATCTCAGTGCTGCAGTCACGTCCTGTGGCTTGCTGAGGTTCAAGGTGTATGTCCCCTTAAGAGACCTTGATATAAGAAGGTTTAATGTTAGAAGGAGGTTTAGCCCTCATTTTGTGACTTGCAATGAAAATGTTTTCAGCAGGGGCTAAAGAGGATGCAGGAACATCACTACTGGCTGTCTCCAGATACTGTCATGGTGTACAGAGAGCATGAAGACTTCTCCAAGCATAGTTCCCCCTCTGAGGAAGGGCTGAGAGCAATTGGTTGAGTGCACTGTAATGTGTCTTTCTATCCCAAAATCTTTACTCTCAAAGAGCTGAAAAAGCCCTATTGTTTTGACTTTGCAATTGTCATTTAGAAAGGCCCAGGGAGGGTTAGCTCAACCTCACCTCCTTGGGCTGGTGATTAGGAGAGAGAGATTTGTCTTGCCAATGTGAGTCAAAGCCATCCCAGGTGTTCAGTCTAATCTACTCATTAAGACTTCCTCTGCTGACGGAGAAGACCAATGCCTGTGGGTGTGAATCACCGGAGCTCTGTGGACACCGAGCCGGGGGCTGTTGTCTCTCCCTAATGTATCCCCATTGGGTCAAGGACGTGCCTGGCAAAGTCACCCAACCTTCAGCACTTGCTTCTTGAATGCTCACCAGGCTGGAAGGTGCAGCTCTTCCCTTCTTGTTACCAGTAAAGACCACCAGACGATGAAACAAAAGGTCTCACATTCTGATGGGTAGAAGCTCCGAAACAGCAATGGACAAAAACTCAACAGTGTCAGATGGTACCCAGGTTAAGAATTTGCAGCACTGTTTGAGCAAAAACATCACTGAAATGCCACAGAATGTAAATGCAGTGGGCAAACTGGAAGATGCCTCCAGTCCTGGGGGAACCTGCTCTGTTTTGGTGGGGTTTCATGGCAGTAGGAGAAGGTCAGTGAAATGCTGTAAGGGAATGCTTTTGGGAGGCACTTTGAGTCCTTGCATATGAATACAGATCCACAACTCAGTAGATTTACTGGTGTTTCAGGCAGGGAAACAATACATACATCACGACATGACTTCCAGTGTTTTTCCATGGTTGCTTTTGGTAACTTTTCCGCACCCAAAACAAACCTGGTGAGAGAAAAAAGGAGAGATTGTGAAATTAACCTCACAAAGTGCAAGACTGCAAAGTACGCCATCATTCACAAAAACCCATGAGACACAAAACCCCAAACGACACAATGCAAACAAATCACAAAGAGTTTCTTCAAAAAAAAAAGTTAGCTAAACTATAATTAGCCTAAGTTAGGGGAGCACTTCAAACCGTAATATATTCTAAGCCAACTTGCAAACAGAGCACTTTTAGATTCCTTTTTATTTCCTCAGTAGTTGGTATTTGCTGGGCTGCTTTGCATTTTGAGGAGCATTTATTGCTGCCAGGCAAACCAAACCCTTAAGCGCTTTAAATTAATGTCCTGATCCTATCAAGGCCATCTTCCCAAATGTATATAAGGAGTGGCATCGCAGTGTCACCCCAGCGGGATCTCTGTTCCTCTCCTGCAGAAGAGCTTCCCCTTGACTCCCGTGATCCGCCCTCACCCACAATGAGCAGACAGGCACCGACGGTGAGGTCCATGCTGGGACGGCGAGGCTTCAGCTCGGCATCGGAGATCTGTGGTCGGAGCTATGCTGCCGCTTGCCAGCCCGCCCGGTGCGCGGCCGGAGCCTATAGTAGCCGCAGCGTCTGCAACCTGGGTGGGAGCAGAAGAATTTCCTACGTGAACGGGGTCTGCGGCAATGGATGTTTTGGAGATTTCGGCTTTGGAGGGGTTGTCGGCTATGGTAATGCCGGAGGAAGGGTTGGCCTTTGTGGCCCCAGGGGATACAGCATTGTGAGGGGGTACCCTGATCGCAAGGGGGAAGGTATCCAGGGCATCTGCATTGATGAGAGGCTCCTGAAGCCCCTCTGCGTTGGGGTTGACCCACTGGAACATGAGATACGCTGTCAGGAGAAGGAACAGATCAAGACCCTCAACACACAGTTTGCCTGCTTCATCGACAAGGTGAGTGCAAACTGCTCCCTGCTTGCACCTGTTGGTGTAAAAAGGAAAAATAAACCCTCCCCAGGCCTCCAGTGCTGAGCTGGGTCCATGCAAGAGTCCACGTTCTTCAGAACGAGGTCTTCAGTGTAGAATGCCTCAGTGTGGGCACATAGGATTTGCTGGTGACTGTTCTGGCTGGGGCAGTACTGGACCTTCTTGCTGTTGTCTCCTGTCTGGATGGCCTCAGTTCAAAGCTGAATTCTTGTTTCAGCCTTGTTCTAGCCCAGCCAGAATCACAGAATCGTAAGAACCATAGAATCATAAGAACTACAGAATCATAGAATTATAGAATCATGGAATCATAGAATCATGGAACCATAGAAACATAGAGTCATAGAATTATAGAATCATAGAATTATAGAATCATAGAATCACAGAACCATAGAATCATATAATTATAGAGTAATAGAACCATAGAGTCACTGAATCATAAGAATCATGGAATCATAGGAACATGGAATCACAGAATCATGGAAACATGGAATCGTGGAATCATAACATCATGGAATTATGGAATCATGGAATTACTGAATCATGGGACCACAGAATCATGGAATCATGGAATCATAGAATCATAGCATCACAGAATCATAGAGTCATGGAACCAGGGAATCATAGAACAGCTGGAGTTGGTAGGGACATTATCAGTCATCCAGGTCCAACAGCTGCAGTTTGGATGGGCTCATCTTTCTGTCCTGTATTAGAGTTCTTTTTCCCCTTGTCTTTAAATGTAGTGACTGTTCCAAAAACATTCCTGAAGACAGAGAAAGTTGTTCCCGATTCAAGCATTTAAATGTTAGGTGTCTAATTGTGAGCTGTCCCATTAGGATCCCTTTGTAGAGAAAAGAGACAAGCAGGTCCCTCCAGTTGGGTGCTACACTGGAGTCCATTGGAGCTTCTGGAAGAGCTCATTTGCAGTCACTGGGGAGACGTGGAGTTAGCACAGACCCATGTGTATTTAAGATTTCTAAATGCCAGCAGATAATTCCACATTCCTCATGGCGTATCGCCTCTCACTTTCCTAAAATCCCATTCTTACGCCTGCAGGACTCTCACTGGTTTCAAAGTGAGAGCAGACAGTTAAATCAGGTGCTGAGTTATTGCATCCACCTTTCTTTGAAGAATCGCTTCTTTTCGGCCTGCAGGTCCGGTTCCTGGAGCAGCAGAACAAGGTGCTGGAGACCAAGTGGGGCCTCCTGCAGCAGTATGTCCTGCCAAAGAAAGGGAAGAACCTGGAGCTCTACTTTGAGAACTACATCTGCGACCTGCGGAAGCGCCTGGACTGCTTGCTGTGCGAGAAACAGAAGCTGGGCAACGAGGAGTGTGCCACAAGCCAACTGGTGGAGGAGTTCAAGTGCAAGTAAGGGCCTTCCTTTGAGACTTCTCTTTTGTTCATCTCAGACACACGGCGAGTTCCCTTCGGGGATGTCCCATTCTTCTGTCTCACTCGCAGACTCTTTGCATTGTTAATGTTGGTGCTGGTGAAGAAGCTTGCGATCTCTGGATGGTCTAATGTTGGCTTGCACACAGTGCCCTCAGTGCCTGGTGGCAGTGTGAGCAAGGGGAGGCTGCTGTTGCTTGTGGTGGTTGTGTGCTTGGTGGTATTGCTCGCCTCAGCTCTTTTCTTTTCCTTTCCTTTCCCAACAGATACGAGGAAGAAATCAACAGGCGTACGACTGTAGAGAATGAGTTTGTGGCACTCAAAAAGGTGAGTAGCTCAAAGTAAATGGATTGTTAGACATTTCCTGGGTTTATCTGGTGTGAAACATGACTGCAATAGAGCATGGCTAGCAAACACTCAGCATAAGTATTACAGTAAGCAGAAATAGGGAGGCCTGTGAAGAAGCACAGCCAGAAAAAGAGGCAAATGGGAGGAGAAAGTGAAAACATTCAAAGCCCACATCATCAGCACTGCAGCAATAGCTTTCTTGGCCCAAACACACCCTTAGATTGTGTGTTTCATGGTGCATTCATGGAATGGGGACGGTGTGTGAGGCCACACGTGGTGTATGATACACAGGTTATTTCCTGACAGTCTCTTCATATTCTTTATATTTGCACATCAGAAAAGGAGAAATCATTTGAACAATAGAAAAAAAAATATTTTAAAGTCCTCATTAGCCCATTCTGAGTTTGTAGCTAAGTCCTAATAAATAAACTAATACCTGTCAGTCATGTTGGAGCGGCTTTGTTTTCCTTGAGGAGACAGTGGGGCACCTGACTCATCCCCTTACACTTTTCTGCTCCTGGAACCCTGTTGGAACACGTCTCTGCTCCACTGGGGCCGCCTCTGCCTTCCCTGTGCTTCCCCTGTGCGTTCATAGCACGTCTCCTCTCTTTCAGGATGCAGACTGCATCTTTTTGAACAAGGAAGAGCTGGAGGTGAAGGTGGATCTGCTCAGAAGGCAGCTGGAACTGCTCAAGTGTGTGTTTGAAGAGGTGAGTTCCTCGGCTCCATCCCAGCACTGGGTGCTGCCTCATCCTTGGGTGCTCCAGCCTGAAATCCCTCTTGGACCTGTCTCATCCCAAGCCCTGAACACTTGAAAGCATGGCACTACAAGGCTGATGGGATAACAGGGTTGATATTAGCATGATTCTGTTGGAAATTAGGTGGTTCCCTCTTTCTTAATGCAGCTCTGAGTATGAACTGGCCGTATCCTAACTCTACCCCTGAGAACAGAGATGTGCCTGTCTCGTTACTCCAGATTGCAGTTGTCTGATTAGAGCTCCCAGCTTAATCCTGTCATTAACATCAGCAAAGGAGCTGAAGATGACAGGATACCAAGGGTTAAGTCACTTGCATTCCTTGCCCTTGATGTGGACAGAATTGCTGCAGGTCAGCAGCTGGCATGCAGCAACTCATCCAGCAGGGAGGATTTTCTGCTGAGCCAACCTGAGGGAGAGCTCTTGACTTGCCCCCATCAGCCGAGCAGTGTGGCTCTTTGTTCCAGCCCTCCCTTTGCTACAAAGCCTGAGAATTCTGAGCAGCTGACTAAGCCTTTTCCCAATGTGCAGGAACGGGCACAGGTCGATCGCCAGCTGTGCGACACTTCGGTCATCGTGAAGATGGACAACAACCGGGACCTGGACATGGAGAGCATCATCAAGAACGTTGAGTGCTGGTACCAAGAAATTGCTCAGAAGAGCAAAGAAGAAGTGGATGCCTTCTACCAAACCAGGGTGAGTACGAAGAAACCTGTCCCTGCCCGGCAGCATACGGGCTGCACGTCAGATGTGGCAACCATCTTGTTTCTGCCTTCCAGTTTCAGGAGCTTCAGGATAAAAGGGGCAAGTACTGCGATGATCTGCAGAGCAACAAGTGTGAGATTTCAGAGCTGACCCGGATGATACAGAAGTTGCAGTGTGAACTGGAGAATGTGAAGAAGCAGGTAGGTGGGACCCAGAGGCCATGTGTGTCTGGAGGACAGCTCAGGCATGGGGGAAGGTGATGCACTGGTCTTCAGTGGATGTATGACCCAAATCCAGCCTACTGTGGTGACCAGAGGTGAATTTGAACAGTGAGAAATCTGAGAGCCAAATATTCTTTTTTTTTTTTTTAAAGTTGTTGCTTTAGTCATGCATTGTACAATGCAGTAGAAAAGTGGATAGAGATAAGAAAGCACTCCAGGGAAGCTGGTGTCTCTCCCTGTTTGCAATCTGAGGAGTTGAAGGCAGAACACTCAAGCACTAGGAAACAAGGCACTGAAGACACATGCACTGTTGTTCTCTGCTCTGACAGGTCTCCTGCCTGCAAACCTCCATCTGTGATGTCGAGCAGCGTGGGGACTGTGCCCTGAAGGATGCACGAGAGAAGCACGTTGAGCTGCAGAATGCCCTCCAGAAGGCCAAGGATGAGCTGGCTTGCATGCTGCGGGATTACCAGGAGCTGCTGAATGTCAAGCTGGCCCTGGACATTGAGATCGCCACCTATAAGACTTTGCTGGAGGGTGAAGAGAGCAGGTGGGTGACAGAGAGTTTGTCCCTTTCCTCCTGGATATTGCAGCTAAGGCCAGAATGAGTCCAGCTCTTAAGCCAACTCTGCAGCTCTAGGATCCTCCCAGGCTCACAGAAACTGGGGCTGGAGAGATGGCTGTAAGCCATCCCGTCCACTTTGTGCCAGCAACAATTACTGTCCCAGGGAGAGTCAGATGTGTTGCAACATGGGATTAAGAGACAAGCGGGCTGGATATGAGGCTGGAAGTGATGAGTGACATCAAGTTTCTAGATATGCATGCCACTGGTTAACGGGATAACGCACATTTCTCTTCTTTTCCCTAACAGGATATGTGTGGGGAACCCAGTGAGTGTGTGTAAGTAACCTGAAGATTTACAACCTTGAGGGTTTCTCTTTGTAGGAAGGGCAGTTTATGGGGCAGCACTGTCTGTCCCAGCCCTTTGGCTCCCTGTCTCGTTTCAGCCCAGGCTGACAATATGAGAAGCTTTTGTCCTAGAAATCCCAAATGGCCCTGAATTTCAAGAAAATCTTCAATTGGATGTAGGAGGGAAAGTCACATTCATGCTCCTTTTCTAATTTTGGGGGCAACAGCATTCTATCCTGGCCACCAGGACATGCGTTGTGTACGGGAGGGAGCATGGCATCATCCTGAAGAGCAGCGTGGGAAGTGGGAGGACCTGGAGGGGATGCGTTGGGGCATGGGAAGGAGATGGAAGGAATAGTGTTGGACCAACCCACGGGCAATCAGACTTGGTTGGTTCTACCATTTGTGGAATGACTTGCCTGCAAGACTCCCCCAGCTCCAAGTAATGCATCCCATGGGCTGTCTTGCAGCAGTGGTCAGCAGCGGCTACAACATCCCTGACGACTGCGGGATGCTGGCTGCCAATGCAGCGGCGTGCGGCTACGGCTCCTTGGGGAGACGGTCCGGACGCCACAGCTCCCAGAACGGAGGATTCAGCTCCCGCAGTGCCGGTATCCACCCCAAGAGGGTCATCAGTTCGGTGGCCAAGCCATGTGTCCCAGAGGTGTTCTGCCAAGCCGGAGGAGTCAACTGTAAAACCGGGGGGTTCAGCTCCCGTAGTGGGGGGTACCCAGCCCGCACCGTCATCAGCACGGCCAGTGGGGGCTTGAATGCGAGGATGGGGGCTTGCCAACCTGGTGGTGTGGTCAGCTTTGGGAACCAAGGCTGCGTCATCCGGCAGCTGGCGGGCCCGCCGGTGGTGGTGGCCAACAGCCCTGAGGTCGTGGCGTGCAACAACGGCGTGGTGGGGAATTTTGGGGTGGTCAGAGACCCTTGCGTGGTCCCATAGGGACAGCAGCCACAGAGGTGGCACAGCCAGGAGCAGCGGAGTGCGGCGTGTAGACGCGCAGTTCCTACCACTGAGATGAGGCAGAAGGGGTTTTCTGCCCTCAAATAGCAACATTTGTCACCCAGTCCGTTCCCAAATTTGTTAACATCACATACACGCCCCATCACCTTATGTTTTCAGAGTCCCCAACCTTACAGTCACATCTAGCAAGCTTCTCCAGCAGGTGCTCCACGTCGTCTTACTTCTCTGAGTTTATACTGCTTAGGTGACTGCAGCTTTTAGGTTTTGTTTGTTCCACTGCCTTCCCCACCAGCTTTCCCATAATGAGCAGATGCATTAGGGGTGTTCTTCCTTATGAGACACCTCTTTTTCTTACAGCACCTCCCAAAGCACTTCAGGAAAGAACATGACAATTTAACTTTCCCAGGAGGCGCTGCATGGAGCACGTTCCTCTTCTTACCCAAAGAGAAACCCTGAGCTGCGAATTTGAGCTTAAGTTTTAAGCAAGGCAGTTTCAACGTTCAAAGCACTTGCTGTTTGCACCGCAACCATAGGCTTTTTGTGGAATTTGCTTACAGATGAACACGTAGTGCTTTTGTTTGCTTGTGCATGTTAGGGGTGGCTGGTTCAAAGCGTGCTGATTCTTAGAAGCGCTCATCCCCATCCCCACCCCAAAACGCTGAGGAAGTGTTAAGGCTTCTGACTCTGACATCTTGTACTCACATAAAAAAGGGCTTCTTCCACTGAATGCTCAAACTTCCCAGCTTTCCACTGTGCCTTCAATAAACTGCTTTGAAAGTACGTGCTTTGTCCATGAATTTTTCCATAGATGCTGGTTAATGAAATTACAAAGCAGGGAGAGAAGTGCTCTTTGGCTGTCTGGAGAAAGGACCTGTTGTCTCCGTGGACAATTTGGGGCATGCTGGGGCTCAGACACCAGGAGAGTCCTGTTTATTCTATTTAGTTCCTCACGTGACATCAGCTTTTAGGTATTTTATAGGCCAAGGTGCCATTTACTTAAATAGCAATTGATATCAAAGCTTGCTAGGAATCCCCAAAATGCTTCAGAGCGTCATAACACCTCCTCCACAACTAGCGTGCCACCTGTAGCTTCACTCGCCACTGTGATATCCGAACAACACACTCACATGGTCCCTCCGCGTCCCAGCAATTGGATGAGGACAGTGCCAGCACTGACCTCCATGGGCTTGGTGGGCTCTGCCATATTTGTACATACTCCAGATATTAATACCTTTGCTTCAGTGGCATTAAAGCTGACCAACAGTGACGTTCCCCAGTATGACTTAAAAGGGATGAATTGGAAGACCTCTTGCCCATAACGGGGTGGAAATGAAATTTGTCTAGTTTTGAAATCTCCCACGCAGAGCTCAACCTGAGGGCTGGTCACTGGGGGCTCATTTCATGGAAAGAATCCAACATGTCCATGAGATGATTCACCTGACCAAACACAGGCACCTAATTTAGCATGAAGTGCATCAAGTGCAAGACTCTCCTGGCTGCATCAAATAGACCCATCTCAGCTCTACAGGCAGCCCAGGGCAGGGGCATTAGTGCAAATGGAGACATCATCATGCAAGACGCCTGCATACACTCAGACAAATACACCCTGCCTGTCATCCATAGGGTTTGCAGACACTATTATCACCACGAATTTCTTCCTGTCTCCAGTACACGAAGAATTACAGGTTGCTCGGCGCCACTAATCTCTGTGCTCTCATGGGGCAAAATTCTAATAGCAACCTTAAAAAAAAAAAGTGAATATTAAAGGTTGATGCAAAGAAGATAAGCACCTTGGGGACGGGTGGGAGGTGTCACTTCAATGCTGAAAGAAGAAATTGTCTCATCTGAATTTGGTCATCAGAATGTCAGATCCAGGTTAAGGGTGATGGGAAGTCCACTGACTGAGCTCCATTCGAAACCCAGTTTGATGGGTCATCTGAGCAGCTAAAATTGGACACATCTGTGTGCTCACAGATGTGAGTTGGGAAGAAGGGCAGCATAGAGCCTGGAGCCCTGCTGAGACACAGGTAGCTCCACCGACCACCTGCATGTCATCATCACCATGCTCTGGTCCATGGCATTGAACTGCTGTGGCTCCAAGTTTGGGTTCTCCTTGGGGTATGGAAAGGCATGGCCATCCCCTTGCAATCCAAAGCCAAGGCAACTCTGCTTGACTTTCCTTTAGAAGCTGAGTGGATTCCGCTTTGGTTGGATCTTCTTTAGTGTTGCTAAAGCAGACGGTTGTTTGAGAAAGATTTGGACCTGGGCTATTCCCCGCCACCTGCTGCAGGTTGACTTGTTGGCCAGTCACTCTGGCCCTTATGTGCAGCCTGGTAGAGCAGGAACTTGCTTTGCATGACACTCCCAACCTCCAAGGGGCAAGCCCAGACGCGGCCTTTCCAGATCTTTCCCCTCTGACCTTTAGAGCCATGGCCTGTAAGGCCTGCATCCCCCAACACCACCACCAAAGAACACATCCCCTGAAACACTGAGGCGTGAAGGGCAACTCAACCCAACACTGCACCCTCCTCCTGCAGACAGGAATCTGCCAGCAAGGTGATTCCTCCCATCCCAGGAAGCAGCAGGAGACTGCCTAATTGCAATGGGAGAATAATTACCAAGTAGAGGCCTGAATAATAGAGAGAAGAAAGGAAGATGATGCTACCTCTTCCAAAACACGGGCAGCACCTTTCCTCCTCGTGTTTGAACCAACACCCAAACGTTCTCAGCTATAATTTTAGCAAACCAAGGAGGAAAATGAAGACGGTGCTAACATTTTCTCTATGGCTACAGCTGTAAAGATTTTGTCACAGTAAAAAAGGGGAAAGGTTCATCTCAGATGGTTTTCAAGCTAATCATTAAGGCGTGCATTACAAGCTTTGAGAGACTGGGAACAGTTCCAGATAAGTGATTACTATTTTTCCTTCCTACTGTTGTTTTATACTTGTTTGTTTTAAGTATTGAAACAATGCCCCCATTTTGAATGATGGCAAAATAGCAAAACCCACATTATTGTTGTGAACTCCTGCCAGCTATGGAGTTTCAGTGCAAACGTTTCAAAGGACAGTTTCGACTTTCTAAAAGAATTCTTTTCTTGCTCTTCTTTCTCATCTCAGTTTTCTTAAACAAACTGCTGTTTCAGGCCAACCACCTGGATATTTCTGTCTCTTCAAATACCCAGAGAAAGCATTTTGATAACTGAGAAAAGAATCTCTCCAGTCCTTTTAGCAAAACTATTCATGATATGAATATGGAAATACTATTCCAGAGATGTTATCATACGAAATGTTCAGGGTTTGATGTTTTGGCTGAGAAATACATACACTCTAAAAACTACCACAGCCAAGGAGATGAAGAACTGAATTTACAGAGCAGGAAGGGTGACTCGTCATACCCCATGGTATTTCTCTGTGCTGAACACAGCCAGATGAGAACTTAGGGAGAGGAGGAAGAGGGGCAGTAATAGGAACAGAGGGGAAGTTGTCCCTAGGGTGCCCCATGTCCCTGCAGCACAATATGGAAGACATGGCACAGCCTCAGCATCAGCCCAAAGAGCTCACTTTGCAGCAAGTATTTGAGCAGATACCTTGAGTGTGAGGTTAAAGAAGGAAAAATTCTTCAAGCCATGTTTGTCAAGTAAGCTTTTTCACTTCCTCACTGTTGTCCATGCTTTTGTATGATAGCAGCTAGAGTGTTTTTTCATCTCAAACCCAACCATTGGTTGCCATGAGCCAAACCAAATGGCGCAGGTTCAAAACCATTAATTTCATCCAACCATGCCCAAGGTGAGGGCTATTTTCAAAGCGTGCCGCTAGATGGGCTCCTTCCCTTCCTGCTCTGCACTTTGCCTATGGGCAAAGTCCTTTTCCATCTCTTCTTACCTGGAACAAGATGAAGATGGAGCCCTTGAGGCCCAGCACTGGAAAATGGGTATTTGCTTCTCCTTTTTCTGCTGACTGGGGTATAATTGGGTTGATGAGTTGGAAGACAATGGGTTAATGGTTGGAAGATAATGGGTTGATGGGTTGATGGTGGGACTAGATGATCTTCATGACCTTTTCCAACAGATTCTATGACTCTAAGATAAAGAGATTTCAAATTCATGATCAACAGCAAAGAAATTGAGCAGCTTTGCTGAAACAGAAACTGACCTTTGGTCTCTGCAGTTCTATGGAGATCTTGGCGATGGACAACATGGGTGCAGGTGGGGTGGCATGAGATGTGGAGTGTCACAGGGCTGGACTGAAGATCCCAGAGGCTGTGGGGACCCTGGCTAGAGCAGAAGGTTTGGGTTTTATGGAGGAGACATAGGGTGCATCCTGGTGATGGTGATCCTGGAGGTCCCAGTCATTCTGCAAACTGTGAAAACACCAATGCATCAGTGCAGGAGGCAGCTCCCAGTGACAGTGCACCTTTGGAGCTGAAGAAGAGGAGCAGGAAGCACCTACAAAATCTCAGCAGCAAACCTGCCCGCTTCTCTGTTAAGGCAGGAGAGGGAACTTTGCCTTATTCCATGGTGAATTCCTTACATGGCCAAAGCGAGAAGTTCCCAGCCTCATGAGAAGGAAATGATTTAGAATATCCCACTCAAAAAAAAAAAAAAAAAAAAAGTAAATAAATAAAGATTGAAGAAAATATATTATATATTACTTGTGCAATTTCACCAGAGGTAAAAAAAGAAAATTAAATACCTCAGAATTTCCCGGAGGCCAAAGTTGCATTTTTGTGGTCTGACAAAATGGATGCAGATTTATTGTGTGTTTTACCATTACTCAGGGAATCATTATCAGGGATTGTTTGCATTTCCCTTACTTCAGATACCCAATTTCCAAGCCTCACAGCCAGCTCCCAGGAAGCACGAGAGGTTTAATTTCCCCCTTTCTGATCCCTGCACTGGATGGGATGGCCTCGGTGTCCTCCTGCTGTGCTGCTTTCTATTCTTTAATGAACACACCACTGCCTATAATTATCACCACGTTATTATTATTGCTGGCAGCCAAGTGGAGAACACACATGGGAAATTGGGGGTGGTGCTTCCAGCCCCAAGAAGTGGATAGGCGCTTTGCACAGCAAGTGGGAGAAAATGATACCCAAGGAGCCTGCCACAAAGCAGATTGTGGACAAATGCAGGTAAGAAATTAGCCAGTAATTAGTTCCTCCTGTGAATGCTCATTCCTTGCAGCCAGCTGGCTCCACAATCCACATTATATCCAGAAGCAAGTTGTTTCTTGTGATGTGGTCAGTGGCACCAGGAGGGAGGGGGAGGCTTTAGGCAGAGATCTCACCTGGAAAAGGAAGGATCAGAGCAGGAGATGCTCTGGAGTTGTGGTCCAGGCTCAGCCTGAGGCTGGAGGAATCCCCAGTCCCTGGGTATGAGCTTCACAGGGTTATGCTGGATTTCCTTGCCTCTGCTTAATGAACCATATTTCCTTTTAAGATTATTTTAATGGAAAATTAATCCTTCTTTACAGGAGTAAAGAGAATTTTGGACCTTTCTGCCTGGTGGCTGAGCCAAACATTTGGGTACTTTCTGACCTGAGTGCACCCATGCATTTTTTGCTACCTGGATTTCAGGAATGAGCCGTGCCTGAGGAGGGAGAGATTCCTCCCTTCACAGGATGTTCAGGTCAGATATTAGCAAAAAATGTATCCTCTGAAAGAGTGGACAGGCCTTATAACTGCTGCCCAGAGAGGTGGTGAGTCACTGTCCCTGGAGGTGTTCAAGAACGATGGAGATGTGGCACTTGGGGACATGGTCAGTGGGCATGGTTGGGATTGGACTTGGTGATCTTAGAGGCTTTTTCCTAACTTAATGGGTCTGTGATTCTATGATCTTTTCCAGAAACGCTCTCATCTTTAGGTTTAGTGCAGAAAGAATTGGGTTCTGGAGCTGGAATTCCTGCTGACCCCCACTACTTGCACATAGAACCCGCGTCGCACAGATATTCTCCATGGGTTGGCATAGCACTCATGTTTGCAGTGCAGAACCCTCCTTCCCCACCTAGTGCCCTTTGGCCATGGACCAGCTCATCAGGTTGGCTTCGTCCTTTCCTGGATTAAAGGAACTGTTCCTCAGGGATGAGTCAGCCTGGCCTGATCCTTGCTGCAGGTTGAGGACTCACATTATGCAATTAGTTCTGCATTTCCCCAAAACTGATGCAAATGAGGGGGAATCGCTCCAAACTGCAGCTTTTTGCAACCTTTAGGCACAAAGTTTGCATTGCCTCCGGCAGGATGGAAATGGACAAACGATGGGTGATGGGCATCATTTGGAACCCAGCACTAAGCACAGCTCTGAGCAGATGCACAACACTCCAACCCCTGGACCCCCCCTGCACAACTGCAACACCCACACACTGACCTAGGATGGATCCTTAAAAAAGGATCCCTGCCAGATTTCTTGAAATGAGCTATTTTGTACAACAGAAATTAAATCAACGCTGTTATCATTCTTGGGCAGCAGCCCCTTGAGGAAAGCAGGGAGGCAGAAGGGTGAAGCATTTCCCATTCAAAGATACTTCTTTACTTCTGGGGTCAAGGAGAGGGAATTGGGTGCTCCTGAGGAACAGGGTATGAGCATCCAGCACCAATGTTGGTGACGAGGGGTGTGGGTGCCAAAGCAGCAGTCACACCAATGACTGATGTCATTGCATGCTCTTGGAATAACTTGAAAGAAAGTCATCGGAGAGGGGTGGGACGCTTCGGGGACAGTGAGCCTCTGGTGTTTGTCAATCCTTCAAGGAAACGAGGACAGGGAAGCCACAGCTGTCACGCTTGGTAATTAAAGGGAAAGTTGTACCTTGGACAGATGGGGATTTGCGATGCTGAGCAGCACGGTGACTGTGTTTGCAAAAGTGCCTGGGGGAAAAACAGTGGCTGCTCTCTGTAGGAAGCTGAGGAGCTGGGAGGACAGGTGTGCAATTACTGGGATGTCCAAGGCACCAAGCTGGCTTCTGGTCATTGTCATTTCCCCATGCAAGCCATTCCTGGATGGAGAACAAGAGAGCCAGGTGCTGAGCACTGCCTGGTGTCACACGCAGGTGGTTACCCCATAGGGATTTCAGTGAGAATAAGCAACCACATAATAACAAGAACAAAGAGAATAATGAGGCAACACTGATGCGTGGAGCAAGAAAGAACGCTGGAATTCCCCAAACAAACCTTCGCCAGCGTGCAGGCAGTCCAGCTATTAAACCAAACCTTGGGTTTCTGAGACCTTGCTCATCCTTCTGAAAGCAGCAGGTTTCCCTTAACGTGCTTCCCTGTGTCCTCCAACACAGGATGGCCAGGGAATCCTGTGCAACCTGTGGTTCACAGCCAGACTTTCTCTTTTCTGTGTTTCTGTGCCATTCCCAGCTTGTTGTTTTTTTTTTTTCCTCCCATTTACTGAGTGCTGGGTTTCACTGCAGCGCAGTTCCCAATCCAAGGCAGTGGTTGAGGAGAGGTGCCCAGCTGGATTTCAAGCCCACCATGGACACGTGAAAGAAACAACTTCCTAAAGCAGGAGATGGAGATCAGAAAGCTCAGGAATCCACCGCAGAAACACACTGCAATAAATAGAAGCATGACTTTGCATCTGATCTGGTTCCCCGGAGGATGTGGCTAAGCCAGTGGGGAGCTCAGCTCCAGGAGGAAGCAGCTATAATCATCACGGTTGCTTGGCTTTATCTCCCTGGCTGTGTGGTTTGCTGGCAACTCAGAGAGCCCATGTCTGGGGATGGAGGCTATGAGCCTGTGAGCTGCTCAAAAGGGAGATACAGGCTGCAGTGCCCCCCAGGGCAGATCCAGGCACGTCTGGGTGCTGAGCATTGGGCTGCAAGGAATGGAAGCTGGCTGCAACTTCCTCCAGGACAAATGCTTCTCTTTATCACAGTCAGCCCAGAGAGGACAACCATTACACAGAGCTTACGCACCCAGCCACTGCCTCTGCCATGATACACTGTCATTTTTTTTGCGTGCTGGTGGCAAAATGAGCCACAAAAAATGACTCTAACCATTCATTAAGATAATAGGTACATATTCTGCAAGCTCTCCCTTCTGTAATCTCTTTAATCTGAGTGTCCATCTGGAAGGCTTTATGAATTGCTGGGTGCTTACCAGCACAGCATTGTTGTTTCTCCTGGTTCCCATTTGTTGTTTTTGTTTGGCTTTGACCAAGAGCCCCACCTCTGCTCCTGAATCTGCCTCAGTCACTTCCATTGACTATGCATGGGGCCTGTGCCTCCAGCTTCAGCTCGGTGGTGGAGGAAACCTGCACAGGAAGAGTGTTTATTCTCTCATTATCCTACTTGCCAAGACATTTAGGCCTTTAATGAGGTTTGCTCTCTAACGTTTCCCCATGTCCCCCTCCGAAGAGCAATGTTTCCATGTCCCCCTCTATAGAGTCATGTCTCAGCTCCACAAGCATGCAGAGGTTGCATTGCTGATAAAAACTCTTTCTGCTCTGCACATGTGTACCACCTTGTACTTCATTTTTTTTGCTAGGGAAACCTGCCCGTAAGTCTGCAAAATTAATGCTATTACATTAACCACATGCTGCACAGCTCCCTTCTGTGCCCACTGCGGTGCACACACAGATTTCCAGACCCACCGATGGGAACCGGTTGAAATTCCGAGCTGCATTTCCCTCCTCCCACACCTCTGCTGCTGCGGGGCATCTCTGGAGTCCCTGTGCATGAAGGAACACGCTTTGGTTGGAAGCATTCATATCTCACCAGAGGAGAGGCAGAGGCAGCTGTCCCGTGACACAGCACAGCAAAGCTTCCAGCCTCAGCACCTGGCTGCTGTTTGCCACCTTTCCCCAGAAAAACACTTTGGGTGCAAACCTCACGCCCTGCTCCCGGTGCATCATTGCAACTCCTTTTGCAGCGGCCATTCCCAGCGCTGCTCTGTGCACTTTCATCGTGACCCTGCTGTGCCCATTCCACCCCATTACTCAGAGCCCTAATAACCCATTGGGCCACATGGCTGGCCAGGTGATGCAAAAGGGCCTTGCACATTCCTATGCAAAAGAGGAACGTTACAAAGGAAAAGGGTGGACATTCACAGTGTTTGTACGAAACCTATTTGCCTCTTGCAAAATAAGGCAGTAAATAAGGGTATGACGGAGAGTTTCTCTGCTTAGGTCACTGTCAGCACCATCAACGTGGAGATTTTCCAAACTCGAACAAGATGCCGTGTGCTGCAGTGGGCTTCAATCAACATTTCCAGTGATCACTCAGCAATGCCCAAAGCAGAACTCCACCCCCAGCATTCCCACCATGAAAACAGTAAAAAAGAGCCCAGAATATGACAAAATCACCCCAAATGAAACACTGGGATTTGCTTTCAGGGCACCAGGGTTGTCCAGTGCTTGACAGAGGAAATGGGAAAGTAGGAAGCTCTCGATGGGGTGATGTATCGCCCTTGGGAGCAATGCTCACTTCTACTTTCCTTACTGCCACAATGCCCAGCATCAGTGCTGGTAACATGACCAATGCTGGTGACATTCTGTTTATCACTGTGCAGATCCTCTTTCCAGTGGAAAGGCTGCAAATGAATGGAAAGGTTTTGGCAAAGTCCTACGTAGCAGCGTGGCAAATAAAGGTGGTGCACATGGGCTGTGGCCAATGGTGGCCTGAAATCATAGAATCGTGGAATCATAGAGTCATTAAGGTTGGAAAAGACCACTAAGATCACCAAGTCCGACCATCAAGCCAACACCACCATGTCCACTCACAGAATCAAAGAATCGTTAAGGTTGGAAAAGACCTCCCAGACCATCCAGTCCAACGCCAGCCCACACCACCATGCCCACTAACCATGCCCCTTAGTGCCACATCTCCATGGTTCTTGAACACACCCAGAGATGTGACTCCACCACTTTCCTGGGCAGCCTGTGCCAATGCATCACCACTCTTTCAGAGGAGATTTTTTCCCTGATATCCAACGTGGAAGGCTGGAATTATCTTGCTCATTTATTGCCCCCAAACACCATGTGATGTCCAGTGGAAAGCCAGGTCAAGTGTGGGTAGATGTGGAGCATGGTGTCCATGGTGATGGAAGGAGCTCAGAGTATTGTCCCAACAAATGCACCACCTGCTTTGATGTGGGAACAGCATCCAGCTGCAGTTAAGGGCTGGAAGAGCCCTCATGGACCCATGCAACCAGAGGGTGATGTCCCAGGGGCCTCATTAGCCCTTTTAATGGTGACTGCAGGGTCCCTTTGCAAGGAGCCACACAAACTGCCAACAGTAGCCAACAGTGCTGGGAGCACGGCCAAGCCCTGCCGGCTCCATTTCATCAGGAAAGGGTCTTTAAAAAGCAGTTTTCTCATTGGGATAAAGCAATCTTGGTTGGCTGGTCATCACAGCAGGAGGCTGGAAAACCCCTGGGGCTCTCTCTGTTTTCACAGATGACCCAACAGACCCAATTTAGCAGAGTGCTTAAATAGAACTAATTTGCCCTAATGCTGGGTAAATCTCAAGGCCTCGAGTCCCAGGGTAGCCACCAAGGCTCGAGGCATGTTTAAGGCCAAGGACCTCAGGGGTTTCCTGGTGAATTTGAGTGTCATCTATTGCTTTAAAGCTTTCCTGAGTCCCATCAGCCTGAAAACTGCAATTTCAACTTTTTCCTTGTAACGCAGCAGATCAGTGCCTCTCCACAGCTCCTCAGCCACTGCCAGACCTGCACCAGCCAGGTCAAAGATTGGAAGAAGTGCGACTGCAATCCTTTCCTGCAGAATGCGAAATGACATCGGCGCGCTTGCTGCTTTGAAGTTTATGTAACCAGAACTGGCTTTGTGACAGCTCAGCAGCTGCAAACCACAAGCACTGCCCTGAACCCTCTGATGTGCGGGGCTGGGCACCTGCCAGCAGCCACCTCTTAGGGCTGGAGTATGGGCTTGGTGCTCTGAGTGCATAGGGAAAGAGCAGGGAGGGGTTACAGGGATGGTAGCTAGGGGAGGAACATGGGTGATGGTCCCATTTTCCTTGTTTTACAGCCCTAAAATTGTGCAAGTGTTGCACATGTGGTGCAACGAGGCCATGAGTACTCCGTGTATGAGCAGCATTCCACGTTGGACTTTAGACAACACACCCTGTTGTCCTACACCAAAACATGAGCACAATATAAATTTCTGAAATAATTCCCCCTTTTGCTTATCAGCAAGAGGTTCAGCTGCCTGGGTGACCATGGGTAGGATGACATTGAGACTGCAGCACCCAAAAGACCATCTACTTCCGCCAGCTATCACAACCTCATACATGGAATTACATCTCATTGCTAAACTTGCACCTTAATTTCTCTGACCAATGCAGCTACAGCAGAGCTATAGCATGATTAAAATTGCATGGGATATTTCATGCTTCATTTCAACCCACTCTGAGATCTCTAAAAAAGAATAGGAAGGCCTTTACCTGGAGAGACGCCACAAATATTCTAAATCACCATAATTCCTTTGCATTATTTTCTCGTTCGAGACAATCCATTTTAAGTATACAATCCCATTGTCTAGGAATCCTCCCAGAACCAGGAAATTTTTCCCTAGCAAAGATGCAAAACCTTCTTTGGGCACGCTATGCAATCCACTTGTACTTCTGTGATTAGACTCCTTTGTTAAGGCAAAAAAGCACTTTATTTGTTTCCAAGCAATTTCAAAACTCTTTTTAAGAATTTTAATTAAGAAAGCAAGGTGCTTTCTCATTAACAGATATCACTCGAATAATTTAATGTCAAATGGGCGTGTTGCAGGGAAAAGAGGAAAAAAGTTCACTCTGGCTAGCATCGCTCAACCTGTCTGCAACGCCGCGCTTCATTGCTTTGTTGCATCTCCAGGTATTCACCGATCCCATCACACCCAGACAACGAGCACAGCCACCCCTTCCCTATGCATATCATTCAGCATGAAACGCAGTCTGCAGCGATGCATTCCCCATAAACACTGCATTTTATGGTCCTGTGCTTTCCAAGGGGCACACCCTTCCAAGAGGTACCCCGACTTCTTGCCCATGAACCCCATCTCCAGAGCATCCCCCCATGACCGAACTCAACGCAACCACACAACGCTCCATTGGCTCCACCACCAACCCCGTGCTCTCCTCTTATCTCATCCATCTTGAACCCGACACGGCTGCAAGCATCCACCTTGGAGAGCCATGGCCATGCACTGAGGTGCAGAAATGCGTGTGCTGATGGAACCGCCTCCTGCTCCATTGTCCATTGCTCAAGAGCCAGCCCCGAGCTGCCCAGGGACCCTGGTGGGGCGTTCTGCAGGAGGTCCCGGGATGTAATTAAACGCCGTGGTGAAACGTAACCGTAAACAAGCCATGAATAAAAACCCCTTGAATTATTTTGCTAAACTATAATTACACAATAAGGAAGCAGATTAATTAAGTAAAATATAAGTCCTGAAACTGAAGCTTGCAAGCAAAGCAGTTTATTTTAATTTCCACATTATTTCGTATGAGATGGAAGTGTTTGCTGTGGGTTGGAAATGTTGGAAGCCATTCCTTGCTGCCAGGCAGACCAAACCCAGTGGATAAATTAAATTTTTGCATCTCAGGCACCTCCTGGAACATATATAAGGAGCTGGGCTGCGCCTGGGAGCAGCCACAGGAGATCTCCTCGCACTCCTCTCTCGCTCCTCCACTTTCTTCCGCTACCACCACTTCCATCCCCGTGTGCTACAGCATGAGCCGGCAGTGCTACACCTCCAGCTCGCTGCTGGGCCGACGTGGCTTCTCCTCGGCCTCCGCTGTCTGCGGTCTGGGCAGAGCGGGCAGCAGCTCGGCCTCGGTGTGCCAACCGGCGGCACGGCGCTGCGGGCTGGGCGGCTTCAGCAGCCGGAGTGTCTGCGACCTGGGCCGTGGGCAGAGGATTTCCTTCGGAGGAAGCTGCCGTAGTGTGGCATATGGTGCGGGCGGCGCAGGACGATGCGGCGCTGCCTATGGCGGAGGTCGCTTCGGCGTGGGCACGGTGGTGGGGTTTGGTAACTGCGGAGGCTATGGGGGCCTGGGCAGCTACAGAGGCCTTGGGGACGGCGTGGCAATGGGAGGCTACAGCGGAGGCATCGGCATCGGGCTTGGAGGAGGTCGATCGGAAGGGATCCGCGGTGTCAGCATCCACCCAGAGCTCCTCAAGCCCCTCTGCGTGGGGGTGGACCCTGAGGAGTGCCAGGTGCGGACCCATGAGAAGGAGCAGATCAAGAACCTCAACAACCAGTTCGCCTGCTTCATCGACAAGGTGAGCCCTGCGGATAACGTGACACCAATGGCTCCCGGTGCAGGCACTGCTTGGATCTCAGCCCTCCTGCTGTGCCTCTCAGTGGCCACCAGCCTGCAAAATGGCTCAGTCGGGGTCAGCAGCAAGCCAAAGCTTGTGGGAGAAAGAAGGGAGATGCTTAGATGACCTTGGAGGTTTTCTCCAACCTAGATGGTTCTATGCCATGTGTGATTGGCAATTGCTCTCCTACCTCTACATACACCAAAGAAACACCCTGGAGGTGCTCAAGGCCATGGATGGGGACTGGGCCACTGATGGAGTGGTGGGACTAGCCCAGGTCTAGGGGTGGGGCTGGGTGGGTTATGAGGACCCTTCCAACCCAACCATCCTATGGTTCTATGATCTTTCAGGACCCTTTCAACCCAACCATTCTATTGTTCTATGATCCTTAAGGTCCCTTCCAACCCAACCATCCTTTGGATCTATGTTTCTATGATTCTATTATATGATTCTATGATATGGTTCTATGATCTTTAAGGTCTGATCCAACCCAAACTATTCTATAATTCTGTGATATCTGTATTCTTAAAGTTGTTTGTTCACTTCACTCTGCAGAGGGAGAAAGATGCAGGTCTAGCTAAAATGAGATCAACTTTAATTTCTCTGTCCACTCTGTCAATGAAAGGATTTGGTGATTTCCTAAGCAAACGTTATTTATCATTACTATCTTAGCTAAGCCTAAGGGGCTTTCATTGCTGTCCAGTGGTATGTTATGGAAAATTATTTTTCAAATGACAGAGGAACCTTTGCTCTGTCCAAGCTCAGATTTCCCTGTGAGCTGTTCCACAGCTGAGAAAAACAAACCCATGTAAAGGATCCACCCTACTTCCTCCCGCTGAAAAATGACTTATTCATGATCCATAAGGGTTCCCAAGTACTTAGGGAGCTCTTTAATCTAGAAGTGAAAGGCATGTTAAGTACCCGTGGTTAGAGCTTCAATCAGATGCATTCAAATGAGCTCCTGGATGGAGCTTTCAGCACCGGGAGAGCTTGTTCCTGGAATCAGCTCGTCAGAGCAGGAAGGGATCCTTCCTCAGCAGAAGCGTGCTTTGCTCAAGCAGATCATTGGGTTCTGAGTGGAGCAAGCACATGGGCTTTGCTCAGTCCTTGGCTGGGAGATGATGCCCTTAGCACTCAGGCTGCTGAGAAATCAGCCCTTAACCACTTGCCTTTTAGTTTTGTTCTTACCTCCTGGAAGCAGAGGAACCAAAGTGCCTTTGCCCAAGATAAGAGAGGCCAGGTGACTTTTGCATCTCCTCCTTCTGCAGGTCCGGCTGCTGGAGCAGCAGAACAAGGTGCTGACCACCAAGTGGGATCTGCTGCAGCAGTACGTCCTGCCGGCGTCCCGGCGCAACCTGGAGCCCGTCTTCGAGAATTTCATCTGCAACCTGAGGAAGCAGCTGGAGTGCGTGCTGGGGGAGCGAGAGAGGCTGGAGAACGAGGAGCGCTGCCTGCGGGACCTGGTGCAGGAGTACAAGTGCAAGTAAGCAGAGTGCAGAGGGGAGGTGGAGGGTGGGGTGCTGGCTGTTTTTTAGAGCGTGAAGCCAATGCACTGGTCCATGTATCCAAAAACATGGGCATAGGGCAGGGCTCTGGTCTGGGGTCCCACTGCTGCATGCCCAACACCTGCAATATATCCATAGGAGGGGGACAGGGAGCTCCTTCCCTCTTCCCGATGCTCCTGCACGCTGCGGTTTGCCGTATCAAACCTCCCACATCACCAAACTCCGTGCCCCTGGTGCCGTCCCTTCCCTCAGAACCCTCAGCCCACACTTCATCCACATCATCACCCGCATCATCCCCACCGGGGTTCGTTCCCACTTCCCAGAGGAAATGTGGGAATAGCTTTTTGATCTACGATGCAGATATTCCTTAATAGCTCCCTGCGTGCTACGCTCAGCCATAACCAGGACGCTTGGTGGCTGGTTACGCACAGCCAGGATAAAAGTGTCTTCTCCAAAGATCTTACAGCCAAACTCTCAGAAGTTTTCTCTCACTTGATGAGGTCAGACTCACCCTGTGAAAGTTTTTCTTACCCCCAATTACTCGGCCATTACGCACTGTCTCTGCTCTCATTGCAAATGGGAGTTTCATGACTTGCTCAAGATCCTGACCTCCCCTGGAGCATTTTGGCCACATTCTCCCCATAAACTCTCAGAGCATAGTCCTGGATTCTTCCAAAAAACCTTGCAGGGCTAGGAGGAGCACACCAAGCCTTCAGCTTGGTGCACAGTTTTGCATTTCTTGTGGTTTCGCCTGACTTGCTGCCACCTCACACCGGCCACCGATACTGCTGGCATGGGCTATTTAGAAGTGCTGAACACAGCCAAGCAGGGAGGAAAAATAACAACAAAGCAAAAACCAAATAGGGGATACAAAGTGAACAGGGAGACGCCCTGGCTTTAACCATGCTGGGCTGTGGGGACGGGACTCCTAGCACTCAGCAGCCCAACCCTCTGCTTTCCAATACAGGTATGAAGATGAGATCAACAAGCGCACAGCTGCGGAGAATGAGTTCGTGGTGCTGAAGAAGGTGAGCAAAACCTGGGGGAGAAATGCAAAGCAACAGCACTGCCCGAGCAGGGGAAGCCCAACATAGAGGTGACCCAAGGAATGTGCAGAACCTCATCAGGTTTTAAGCACGGATAATGCAAACCCAGGTAGAGTCAGGGGCTGGCCACAGTGAGAGTCCGGCAAAGCTAACAGAAAATGAGCTTGGGCACAGCCCTTGGTTCTTTTCCCTCTTTTCACCCAACACATGGTTTCTCTTCAGGACGTGGACTGCCTCTACCTGACCAAGGAAGAGCTGGAGGTGCGAGTGGGTCTCCTACGGCAGCAGCTGGAGTTCCTCAAGTGCATCTATGCTGAGGTAAGAGCTGCTCACCCACTGCCCTGGGCTCTGAGAGCAAAACCAACACAGGAAAAAGTGTCTTCTACTAAAATCCTACAACCACAGCCAAAAATATCTCTATCTCTATATATACACCTGGTAATGACACTGTGAGATGCTTTGGTTGTCTGCCACACAGCTGGCTGCAAAGGGAGGGACCTTTTGCATGAAAAAGTCCCTCAAATTTGCATCCAAACCATGCCTGGAAGCCACTGAAAAGCCTCAGTCTTGAAGACCCAGATTATTTTTAGCTGCGTATGTCAAAATCTTTTGGTGGAAGTAATGCAAGTTCTTACCAAAACACACAGGGGATGCTTGGTGCTTGCCCTCCACCTTTTCTAACCAAATGCTTCCCAGCAGCCTGCAGGCATTGGGCGCAAAGCATTTACCCCAAGGGATGCACAGCCCAAAAATCTGCTGGCACAGCGGCAATGCTGAGCTGCTACCAGCGAGTTGCTCCAGCAGGATTGCTCTGCACCTTTTGGCAATCCCATGTCGTGCCACCACAGCAAGTTCCAGCTGCTGGGAACCAGTTGGCTGCCTGAAGGATCCCATGCCCCAGTTGGGCATCCATAGGACAACTGTCCCCAGCTGTCCTTGAGCCTCCTTCTTCTCTCCAGACACTTTAGCTGAGGTGCAGCCCTGGGGCTGGCAGGGGGAAGGGGAATGATCTGTGATGGATCTTGCAGGAGCGAGCACAGCTGGACTGCCAGCTGTGTGACACCTCGGTCATCGTGCAAATGGACAACAGCCGAGACCTGGACATGGAGGGCATCATCAAAAGCGTGGAGTGCTGCTACGAGGAGATTGCCCAGAAGAGCAAGGCTGAAGTGGAAGCTTTCTACCAGACCAGAGTGAGTACTGCACAAGTGGCAGTAAAACCCTCTGCCAACAAAACCCTGAGGAGCACTTCTGTCCTTCATGACACAGCTCAAATCCATCCCACGGTGTTCATGCACCGTAGTTTGATAACACAAAACCGATCTAAGTATTGCATCTGAAGAATTGCCCATAATAACAGAGCATCATGATCTTGCACACACATCAGGAGCACCATCCCCTTCCCAAAGTACTCAGGGCCCACCTAAGGTCCTATCTGGGTGCTACCCTCGAGCATTGCAGCAGCTCCAGAGAGTTGTCCCCTTCCCTGCAAGGGGTGATTTCCAGCATAACGTTGTCCTCTTCCCATGCACAGCTGGAGGAGCTCCACAGCAGCAGGGGCAAGTTCTGTGATGACCTACGGAACAACCAGAGTGAGATAGCTGAGCTGAACCGGATGATCCAGAAGCTGCAGTGCGAGTCGGATAACGTGAAGAAACAGGTAGGTGAAGGGCTGAGTGCTGCATGGGAGGCAGGATGCAAAGGAACCCCCAGCTCCAGCTTCAGCCTGGATGTGTCATCACACTTCTCTAGGTGGCAGATCTATTTCCACCTAGCAGAATGAAGCTGGTTTGGCTCTAACAGAAAAAACAGCAGCTGCATGTTTGCTATAGTGCAGCCAATACATCCATTCCCTTCATCCTCCAGTGCGTGGCCACTGCAGGTACCCCATCAAAATCTAAGTTTCTCCAGTGGTTTCTAGCTGAGAAACAAGGGGGGAAATGTGCAACCCTGCAGAGCTCTCTGTTGCTATCTCAGACACCTGTTACCATTCACAGATCGCAGCCCTGCAGACGGCCATCTGTGATGCTGAGCAGCGCGGCGACTGTGCCCTTAAAGACGCGCGGCAGAAGCTGGTGGACCTGCAGACAGCTCTGCAGCAGGCCAAGGACAAGATGGCATGTTTGCTGAGGGACTACCAGGAGCTGCTGAATGTCAAGCTGGCCCTGGACATCGAGATTGCGACCTACAGGACCCTGCTGGAAGGAGAAGAGAGCAGGTGGGAGCATGCCCAGCTGCAGCTTGTAGAAAAACCCAACAGGAGAGGAAGTGGGGAAGGCTGGGAGGCTGCAGTTCCCCATGAGTGCACAGGGGAGCATTGCTCCTTCCAATCTCCCCATGGATGCAAAGAGGAGCATTGCTCCTTCCCATCTCCCTATGGGTACAAAGAGAGGCATTGCTCCTTCCCATCTCCCTGTAGGTACCAAAAGGGGCATTGCTCCTTCCCATTTCCCCACGGGTGCAGAGAGGAGCACCACTCCCATCCCCCTCTCTCCCACCCAAGGCAGCTGCATCACCGTGCTCCATGTGTGCTGCAGGACAGACAGACAGGGATGTGACATTCGGCCACCTGTGGGGTTTTGGGTCCAACCCACAGTGGTTCAGTGACCAATACAGACCACACCTGGGTGCACAGACGAGCTGAAGGACCTCCAGGATTTCTAAGACTGGGCAGCATCTCCATATGCACATGTGTTTGGGGAGCATTCCCCTAAGCACATCTCTGAGACGTTTCTTTTCCTTACAGGATATGCACTGGCAACCCGGTGAGCGTAGGTAAGCCCTCCAAGCACTCCCCTTTGCTCCTTTGTAAGCCCATAACCCTCTTCATTCCCTTTTACACCCCACACGACCTACCCGGCTGCTACTCAGCAGTGACCAGACCATTCTTTTCCTGCAGCCGTGGTCAGCGGCGGTGGCACGGTCGGTGAGTGCCGATCCCTATCTGGAATCGGTGGCAAATGCTCTGTGAAGACTGGAGCCGCCTCGGGGCTGGGAGGAGTGGTCTCATCCTTTGGGGTCAGCGGTGCCGGGTTCAGCGCTCGCAGCGTGGACTGCGTCCCCAGGGTGGGGGGCAGCTTTGGGGCCCGGAGCGCAGCCAGCTGTGTGGGGCGCGAGGTGCTGACTGGTGCCGAGGGGCTGCAGTGCGCGGCCGGCATGGGCAACCTGGTGTGTGCTGGAGTGGAGCAGTGCAGCCCAGGGGCTGTCATCATCCCGGGGCCGGGGGTGTGCGGAGGGGGCAGCCGGTACAGCACGGCCGTGCGCGTGGTCAGAACGAGCCGGTAGGTGGGCAGCGCCGCATCATCTTGAGAAAGAAATAGCATTTCTGCAATAAAACAGTATTCCCTTTCCTCCTAACAGCTGAATCACACAAGCATGCATTGCACACACAGTGAGGGCGGTAGCTCTGCCAAAAACGTGGTGTGTGTGGTTTTTATTTTTTGGATGGTCACCACCCACCTTCTCTCGCACGGTGCTCTGGGGGTCAGCGGCTCCCCAGGTCTCAGCCAGGCGAGATTTGCATTTCACTCTGCTGCCTTCGTGGCTCTTTCTGCTCAGCCCCTTTTCCAAAGGGATTTTCTGTCCCCCACACAGCAATTGCAAAAGAACCAAAAATTTGCTCATCAGAAAGAGCAGCCACATCTTACACAGCCCCAGATGAAGCCGCATCTATTATTTAGCTTCTTTAATGACACCTGAAAATCCAATTTTTCCTGTTTACGAGAGGGTTGGTAATGGTTATGCAAACAGGCCCAAGTTGCTACACCAGGTTTGGTAGAGCAGATTTTAATTACACGCCGATGAGCACCTTATATTTCTGTAGTTAAATGCATGCGTTGTTTTTCCTGTGTGTGTACCAGATAGACGGATTTAACGCTTTTAATGTGTAAGTGAACAGTTGATTACCCTTCGCTTACTCCAGACTTTCAGCTGTACCTTCAATAAACTACATGCATAATTCAAGCCGCGCTCCACAGGTTTTATTTCCCTCCCAACATTACCAAAGCAGCGATGTCTTCTCAGACCTGAACCTCCAAATGAGTGGAGTTTGTAGTCTGCAAAGTTTTAACAGTCATTAGACACTGTCTGCTCTCCTTCCCCATGCACTTTTGCATAGCTCTGTTCCATCAGATGTGAGTGAATGCACAGCATCACCTGGGACATCGGGATCTCACATGCTGCAGGCAGAACACAAAGCAGCCAGGCCCTTGTTTGAAGCAATCAGTGAGATCCAGCTCAGGGAGCAGCAAAAAACAAAATATCCCACACCCCACCCCTGAAACCCTCTCGCAAGAGCAGGTTAATTTCTAAATGAAACAGATGTCTGTCTTTGCAAAATATAGCATCAGTGGTGTCCTTGGGCACCACGCCTTGCAAGCATGCAGCCTGCACCAGGGTCTGCAGGATGCAGAGGGAGGGACGAGACCTTAGTACACTTTTAGGCAGCTGAGAGGTGAGGTCAGGTTCCCCCTTCCTTTGCTCTGTGCTAGGCCCCTGTTCCCAGGGCACTGTACTCCTGGAAGATCCCCACAGCACAGCTGTGGTGGTGCTCAGCACAGCTGGATGCACAGCTGGATGCCAGGATAGCTGCCATCCCCAGAGTGCAGAGGGAGCATCACTTCTTCCGATCTCCCTATTCCCAATGCACGGTGACACCTGGAGAGTCTCACAGCACAGCTGGAAGGGTTTTGCTGTGCGGTTGCTCAGTACAGCTGGATGCACATCTGGATGATGAACAAACCCACTATCACCATGGCCACCTCCTTCCTACTGCTCTTCTGGCACCACCAAGCCCCCCCCAGGACATCTCTGCATTGACATTCCCTTTGGAGAAACCCATCTGGAAGTGGCTCAGGGTGCGGATGGGTTAATTTAGCCCTAGAATGCAGACTGAGGAGGTGTGGGTGTTTCAATTTATTTCCCACTCCACTTCCTTGGCTTCACCGCTGACTCATGGCTTGTCTGCTTTGTCCTTCCCTGTGTCTCACTTCACAGCTGGGGAAGCAAAAACATCCAGGCTTGGTCTGCCCATAGTTTTCACCGTGGGCAGCCACCTCTGCTGCCCTCCTGCTGCATTTTGGCTTGCTGTGTCTTGCAGGGATTTTCTGCTGGGAAGCAAGGAGGCTTTATGGGATGTCCTTACCTTGGAGCTGATCACTGATTAGTTTTTAGTGAACAGCATGGCTTAGCAGCAATCTGGGCTGGGGGGTGGTGAAACCCAAAAGGATCATCCCTTGCAGAAAAGGCAAAACCCACTCAGCTAAAGAGGGTGTCTTCCCAAATGGTTATCTTTGGCTTTTCTGTCGCAGTGTTCACAACTTGGACTCCATCTTGTTTGTATGTAAAACATCCAAACAAGCTGCCAGTGCCCCAGCAGCTCATAATTTATGTTGATCACTTCCCCGCAAAGCAAAACTGTGCACCAGCAACCAGCCGCTCCCCAGGGTACCAAAGCAGCCCGGCATCTCTTGCATTTCTGGGTGAAAACCTTTCATCAGCCCTGCCCTTCTTAACCCCAAGTATTGCAAAACCCATGGCTCTTGCTGCCTGCCTGAAGATATTCAAGCAAAGCAGGAAAAATAAAGGTCAGGAGTCCAGGTTTAGGATTTTTAGGGCTATTTTGGGGCTAAATCCTGCTGGATATCACTCTAGATGTGAACCTTTGGTGGAGCTGATCTAAAGGGATGGATGTGAAAAGCCACATCTGGGTGTGGAGCCCAAAGAGAACAAGAAATGGGGCATTTCCTCCAGCCCTCACATCACTCGCATGCCTTGCAGACAATGGGCTGAAGGGAGAAGAGTGTGGGAGCCCCAACTGACAATTCCCTCTTTCTTCTGGCGGCCGCACCCTTAATGCCATTATATTCATTCAGCTCTAACATCTGATCCGAACCCGTTTGTCAGCTTCAGGACAATCCGCCTTCACCGGGGTCAAGCCTGTATGAAGACAATCTCATTTTCCCATCGCACCAGGGCTTTGAATTTTATGCAAATAATGAAGGCAATAGGTGTTTGTGGATTGCAGTAGTGTCCCAGGTAGCTTCAGCACAATGAACAAGCCAATGTGCTCCAGCCCAGGAATTTCAAAGGGAAATCCAATGTGAGTGACCCAGCTCCCTTGGTCTGAGCCCAACCGGCAGCGTTTCTCCAGAGATAATTGGAGATGCAGTCTCGTGTGTTCCGCAGAACACCAAGCACCTGCTCAATTTCTCTTC
The DNA here is from genome assembly GCF_002078875.1 of Numida meleagris. Taxonomy (NCBI): domain Eukaryota; kingdom Metazoa; phylum Chordata; class Aves; order Galliformes; family Numididae; genus Numida; species Numida meleagris. Next base: position 999,383 of record NC_034437.1, read on the forward strand.
CAGTGGAACTTCAGCTCATGTGTAATGGCTCTGTAGCACTGGGGCACATGAGCATATTGCAGAGGGCGTGTGGAGTCCTGTCCTGCAAATGCAGAGGCAGATGTTTAAGTGCCAGTCATGCACACAGCATGGGCTATCCACCAGAACAACATGGTGAAAACTTAAATAAGAAGAATAAAATACTGTAAACGCTGCAGTTCCCCGAAGTCTGAGAGGCCAGAAAGTGCCACCACACCCCACTGGCTTTGCTCTTTTTCCCAAGGAATTCAGAAAGTAAAATAACCAGAATTTGTGGGAGGATTTTTCATGCTGGTTACATCTTTGCTTTTGGCAACATTTTGAATGGAAAGGTTCAAAGATCTTTCAAAGACACTGCAGCTGTAAGAAAGCTAGAAACTCAAGACTGATTGCTCCAAGTGCTAAGCATGCAAATAGCACAGTTGCACAAAGTTGGGCGAAATATTTTTTGAGAAAATTTGTCTCTTTCGTTGACATGTTTTTAGGTCGAGGTGGAAACGCATCACAGCAACATCACCCGTTGGCTGGGAGCAGTGCAATGGCCACCACTGGGTGGATGGAGCTGTCCAATGGATTTGCTGATATCTGCAGAAATGCAGCCCAGAAAACCTGCCACAGACGAAACACCTGACATTAAATGCCCAAAATGTGAGATGACACCAAAATGCAGCATCTCAAAGGCAAATTGCGGATTGGATCTCTCTGTGCTTGGGTCTGAATCAGCTCAGATTGGGTCTCTGCCTGACGAGTGTGAACAAAGACAACAGGAGAAGTCAGAGCCCTGAGGAGGTGTCAGCCCTCATGAACATCACTCCCGCATTGTGCCTTCATGCAGCAAAGTCCCATGCTGTATTTTCATTCAGCTCTGGTCATTTTAGTTTCACTGCCTTTTCCTTGAATTACTTGGGAGGAATCTCCGCTAAGCTCTTGGGTAATCAGCTGCACCTTACAAATAGGGCAGGGGTATCTGGGTGGATATTTCTCTTCATCGTTTTTTGTTTCTTTTCTTTTGCTTTGTAGGAGTGAAATAAAATAACACATCTGTGCAAGCATGCTATGCGCTAAGGCTGAGCGATTCTTGCCAGAAATCAGTTAGGTAACGCTTCTAGATGAGCAGCTTCACACTGGCTCCAGGAGGTGTGTTTGAGTGCAATCAGTTTAACGAGTTTCAATCAGACAGCTGGCTGCCTGGCATGTCAAAACCATGAAGGCTCTGAGTTGATCTCTGGACTTCCATGCAACCAAGCCCAGATATCCAGGGGGATAAAAAGGGCCTCCCCGTGCTCGCTCCCCGCACAGAGCTGCTCTCTCTCAGCTTGCTGCTCCTCGCTGGGACCTCCTGCAGCCATGAGCCGGCAGACATACAGCACTAGGGCTGGGGGTGGAGGGCGGTCATACAGCGCTGCCTCAGCCATCATTCCTGGGGGCAGCAGGGCTGGCTTCAGCTCAGTGTCAGTGGCACGATCTGGAGGAGGCGGTGGTGGCTTTGGAAGGCTCCTTGGAGGAGGAGGAGGAGGAGGAGGTGGCGGCGGTGGTGGAGGTTTTGGCAGCAGGAGCCTCTACAGCCTCGGTGGTTCCAAGAGGATTTCCTTTGGTGTTGGAAGCAGCTTCCGGAGCGCTTTTGGGGGTGGTGGCTCTGGCCTGGGAGGTGGCAGTGGTGGTGGCTTTGGTCTTGGTGGTGGTGGAGGTGGCGGTGGCCTTGGACTTGGTCTCGGTGGTGGTGGAGGTGGTGGTGGCCTTGGCCTTGGCCTTGGTCTTGGTGGTGGTGGAGGTGGTGGTGGTGGCTATGGCTTTGGTGGAGGTCCTGGCGGACTTGGCTTTGGTGGAGCAGGAGGCATGGGGGGACTTGGAGGGCTGGGTGGTGGAAGGATTCCCGTGGGGTTTGGTGGCCCTCCTGGCATGGGCACCATCCAAGAAGTGACAGTCAACCAGAGTCTGCTGGCTCCCCTCAACCTGGAAATCGACCCCAACATTCAGCAGGTGCGCAAGGAGGAGAAGGAGCAGATCAAGACCCTCAACAACAAGTTTGCTTCCTTCATTGACAAGGTGAGGTGTCATCAAGTGCTGTGGAACTGTGAGAGGGAGTAAGACAGATCTATATCTACAAAAATATGGCTTCAGGAATCTTCAGCCTCTTGCATATTTCCTAAATACACGTCAAAAATTAATATACTACTAAACAGCCACAAGGCAATGTGATATTAAAAACTAGAGGAATAGATTCAGGTTTTGTTCCTAGAAAATATGTTAGTTCAAATATTAGCAAGCCAGTTGCTTAAAGAAGCTGTCTCTGTGGGGTATCATAGCAGAGGTGTTGGTCCTTATGTCCAGCTTTATTGCCTGCAAGCTAAAGCTCTTTTTGTATAGCCTCAACTCTAGTCCTTTCTCAGCTTCTCCTTGCATAAATACCTTATATAGAATATAAATAAGCAAGAGGCAAGGCAACTTAATTACCTTTTACTTGTCTTTTCACCTGTAGTGCTCAGATTTTAGCTTTAATGAAGATAAATATCACCTATGAAGAAGGAAAACAGGATGTTAAAGAAAACAAGTGGTGAAGGAGCTGAGCCCACATTTTGTGATGATTGCTCACCACCTTGTTGAATTAAATTGTCTCTCATTAGAACTGTCCACCAATGGAAAATTTGCTTAGCTACTGGATGGGCTAACATAGCCCTAGATAGTCTGGGTGATATTCACAACTGGATTTAATACTCCTAGTTTGGGATTTACTTGGTCTGTGTTATGCATCAGTCTCAGTTACCAACTCTTGGCCATCAGCACGTATCTTCTGCTAACCCCTTCTGCTTCCCAATGCCCAGGTTCGCTTCCTGGAGCAGCAGAACAAGGTGCTCGAGACCAAATGGACCCTCCTACAGGACCAGGGTCAGAAAAACAGCACAGGCAAGAACAACCTGGACCCACTCTTCGAGGCTTACATCAACAACCTGAAGCGGCAGCTGGCCAACCTGCTGAGCGAGAGAGGACGCATGGACGGGGAGCTGAAGAACATGCAAGACCTTGTTGAGGATTTCAAGAACAAGTGAGTGCCTGTTCGGTGGCACATCCCGGCAGCCTGGGGTGAAATGTGATGCAAATGGTTCAGCTTAGCATTAGGCAGTAGGATTAGTCTCACTTAGAACTAGTTTTCTCAAGGACAAACATCTAGCCTGAGATATTCATCAAATTTTCTATGAGAAAGGGGAAAAAAGTGCTTTAGTCCATAACATGGCACCTGATGAACCTCTCTGTAATGCATGGCTCTCACGCAGTGCCTCTTCCTGCAAAGCCCCTGCCTCCTGGCATGGCAGAAGAGTGCTCCAGCAATATTATTCCAATCAGAAAATGCAGGTTCAGCCAGGACATGGCAACTTGGGATGAAACTTGCAAAGGAAAATCATCTAAGCATGCCTTCTGTAAAATGTCACACTCGACCCAAATCATCTTGCAGTCCCACCTGTGCAACTGCTCTGCTTACCAAGGTGTGACCCAGCACAGCTTTCCCTTCACTTCATCCCTGTAGGTATGAAGAGGAAATCAACCGACGCACAGCAGCAGAGAATGAATTTGTGGTGCTGAAAAAGGTGGGTGAGATGAGTTGTATGGATGCTGAGCCATCCCCAACAAGTGCACAGGGTGGGAACCCTAATGGATGGGAGATCTCATAAAGATGCATCCTTGTCCTTTAAAGTGGTATTATGGTTTTAGGACAAAGGAAGGAAGGGGGCTGAAGGAGGATGTAAGTCAACTCTTGACAGCAAACTAGGCATTCATGTTTGTCTGAGCAGAACAGATCATGTAGATATAAAGATGCTGAGCAATGCTGGGAACTGCAGGTCCCAAGGCTGCATGCTGTCCTTATTCTATAGCAAGGCTACATCCAGCACTTCTCTTGGCCAAGAGATGCCCTCTTGGTGGCCCTCCAGGAGCATGTGCCAAGCACAGCTTCTCCAGTCATGCATTACCGCTGCAGCAGCCCATCCCTGAGCCTGACAAGATCTTGGTAGAGCCAAAGAAGAGGTAACAGGTGCTGCAGATGTCCCCATGGCTGTTCTTTCCCAGGATGTGGATGCTGCTTACATGAATAAGGTGGAGCTGGAGGCCAAGGTGGATGCTCTGACTGATGAGCTCAACTTCCTCCGAGCCCTCTATGAGGCGGTACGGACACCCACCTCCCCTGACTCTGTCCTGCTGTCACTCCTGGGCAGTGACTGCCACCACTGATGGCAGTTTGAAAGTAAGTGCAGCCGGGTCCCCATGTGCTTCCCCACAGGAGCTGGCTCAGCTCAGTGCACAGGTGTCTGACACTGCCGTCATCCTGTCCATGGACAACAACCGGGACCTGGACCTCGGCAGCATCATAGCTGAAGTCAAAGCTCAGTATGAGGACATCGCCAACCGCAGCCGGGCTGAGGCAGAGGCTTGGTACCAAACAAAGGTGAGCAGACCCATGGGTGTATTTCTGGGAAAAACTATTGCTGACCCTGCACGAGGTTGTCTAGCCACCTGGACATCTCTTAATGTTTCCTCTTCCTTCTGAACCCCACAACCTGGACATCTCTTAATGTTTCCTCTTCCTTCTGAACCCCACAACCTGGACATCTCTTAATGTTTCCTCTTCCTTCTGAACCCCACAACCTGGACATCTCTTAATGTTTCCTCTTCCTTCTGAACCCCAGTACGAAGAGCTGCAAGCCACAGCTGGGAAGCATGGGGATGACCTGCGCAACACGAAGGGGGAGATCTCTGAGCTCAACCGGCTCATCCAGAGGATCCGAGCAGAGATAGAGAACACAAGGAACCAGGTAGGAATGGCAAAAGAACCCCATGGTCCCTAAGCATTGCAGCTCTGCTCTCTGCCACCATTTGCTGATCAGAGACTTCAGCAGCCACAGAACGTGATGTACCTGGAAGGGATATCACACTGTGTCATGCATCAAACCAGGCCGGCATTGCAACTCCAGGACTGTCAGATACGGTTGAATGACCTCAGTCATAACCATTGTTCATAAAGAAACCAGCCAGAATGGTTTTCTCCCTTTACTGAGTCACAGAATCACTGAATGGTTTGGGTTGGAAGGGACCTTAAAGACTACAGAACCATAGAATTGTAGGATTGGAAGAGACCTTAATGGTCATAGAACCATAGAATGGTTGGGTTGGAAGGGACCTTAAAATCCCCAGTCCCACCCCCAGCCATGGGCTGGTGCCATTCCTCCCTCCATCAGTGGCCCATCCATGGCCCTAAGCAGCTCTGGGGATGGGACACCCACAGCTTCGTGGATCGTGTTGGCTGGCTCTTACTCAAAGAGAAAAGCAGCAGTCAGGAGTCCCCATTGTCCCCTTGCAGTGTGCCACCCTGCAAACAGCCATTGGAGACTCTGAGGAGCGCGGGGAGCTGGCTCTCAAGGATGCCAAGGCGAAGATGATGGAGCTGGAGGATGCCCTGCAGAAAGCCAAAGCTGATATGGCCCGGCAGCTGCGCGAGTACCAGGAGCTGATGAACGTCAAGCTGGCCCTGGACATCGAGATTGCAACCTACAGGAAGCTGCTGGAGGGCGAGGAGAGCCGGTGGGTGCAGAATCCCTGCAGAAATGAATAGCAAATGTCACTTTTCCCCTCTGAACATGTTGGTCCCCATTTCTGCCTTTGCATTTTGCTCTAACCTCCCCTTTATTTGCCCTCCAACAGGCTGAGTGGAGAAGGACTCAACCCCATCAGCTACTGTAAGTACCACAGTGTGCATATTCCTTGGGGCCATTGAGAGTAATGCTTTGGAAAAAGAGTGTTTTTACCCAACTGCTCTGTATAAGGCATTCAGAACCCACTGGAAACCTTAGAGGCTTGGGGACAGAAGTTGGGTTCATGCCCTATGGATCCAAGCCCGGATGGTGGTGCTTTCTGGAACCTGCTGACACCAGAGCAGATGTCCAACATTCTGGTTGTTTTTTTTTTGCAGCGGTGATCAGCTCCAGCTCTGGCACAGCTGGTGGAGGAGGAGGATTTGGTGGACTGAGCCTAAGTGGAGGCGGCGGTGGAAGTGGATTCGGTCTTGGAGGCGGCGGTGGAAGTGGATTCGGTCTTGGAGGCGGTGGTGGAAGTGGATTTGGTCTTGGAGGCGGTGGTGGAAGCGGATTCAGTCTTGGAGGTGGTGGTGGAAGTGGTCTTGGTCTTGGAGGCGGTGGTGGAGGCTACAGCTTTGGAAGTGGAGGAGGACTCGGACTTGGAGGTGGGGGTGGTCTTGGAGGTGGGTACGGAGGTGGCAGTGGGCTCGGGCTTGGAGGAGGCAGCAGCGGAAGTGGGCTGAGTTCTGCAGGAGGGAATTTCAGCTCTGGAAGCGCAAAAGGCACCAATCCAGGTGTGAAAATCGTCTCCAAAACTTCCTCCAGCAAAAAGAGCATAAAGAGCCAAAGCCTGAAGAATGCTACACAGCCCGAGTAAAGTGATGCCACCCGCAAAGTCATCGCTGCCGCATTGCTCCCAAAACCGCTCCTGCACCCACCACCTCCCTGCTGTAGTTCTTAATCATTTGGGTCCCACCTCAGGAAAGCAACAAGCACGAGTTAACTGGATCTCTCAAAGCACCAAAACAGGTTTCAAAGGAAAACACAGGTCTACATGATTTTTGGAATGGGGAATTTTTTGCGTTTTTGAGTTTGTTTTTAACGAGGCTGAGCAGCCTGTAATTGCGGCTAGCTGATGGCCCTCAGCAGCACAGATCAAATAGCAGCTCAGATGCAATAACTGGGTTTTGAGCTTGGTTTTGCATTCGCTGTTCTGGCCTGCAGAAGCCCAGGGACGGGCTGGGAACGTGGCTTCCATCCAGGCTGCTTCTCCCTCGCTGCTGGGACGAACGAAACTCACTCCTTCAAGTAACTCATCTTCACACATCTCCATACAACTGCGAGGGTTTTTTCTGCTATGTAAAAACACCCTGGGAGGCTGCTGAAAGATCCCAGGCAGTGGTTTGCAAGCTCAGTGCCCCTCTTAAAAGACACCCCTTCCTATGGGAGCACAGAGCCATGAGGAGGCACTTTTGAGTCAATGAATTTGATGGAAAAAATCCCTATCCACGTCTGAGCTTTGAAAAACGCATCACTTCCAGATGTGCTGGGCAACAACACAACACCTGGAAAGCTTCCTGAGGTGCCTGTAGAACCCTGAACCACTCTCACCTCTGTCCTTCCTCTTCCCAAATGAACGTTTGCCCCATAGCAGCACCTTGCACATAACCTTGTGGGTGCATTTTGTTGCCTCTGATGGATCCCAAGCGGGTGGGAAAGGGCTTGTTCCCTAAATTATCAGATATTTTGGTTTTCTTTTAAAAAATGACCAGGGCACGTAGGTTTTCAGAAGATCAGTGTTTGCTTTTACGTTGGGTTCTTGTCCTGCTTCATGCTATGTTTTGTGGGAATGGCTTCAAAAGTGCTGAAATCATCCCAGCACCCAAACCTCACTGACTTTCCCCATGGTGTTGGCAGCAGCAATCAAGGTAAAAGTCTGCTGAGATGAAAATTCCCTGCAAAAACCCACATGGAGGCCTACGTCCATGCTGCTCCGGGGGGACCTCATCCGCTCCATGGGGTTATGGGTTTCTGGGCCAAAAGAGTTGCATTTGGGTAAAAAGTGCAGTCAGATCTCAGCCCAACACATGGAAAACGTGGTGATCAGGAGCAGGCACCAGAAGTGCCCCTTTCTGATGGGATCTGCCCCTGTAGTGCTCCATTCTGCCTTTATTTTGGAGAAAATACCATTAACAAGAAATTTGCAGCTTTTTATACTTCAAGGTAGCAAAACAATGCTGTGTTTTCCTTCCCCTGTCTTTTGGGAATGTGTCCAATAAAACAAGAGTAATTTATTTGTTCCTGCCTGCTTTTTTTTTCCAAAGTGGAGCCCGCAGAATGAGTCTGCAGAAGAATGAACGGGGGGAGGATTTTGTTTCACTTTAGGGAGAAAGTTTCAAAATTCTGAAAAGGAAAATACAATGAAGTGCTTGAAATCGGGTGTGTTCTGTCAGAAAGTGAATCAAGAGATGTGGGAAAAGAGGAGGAGAGGGGACAAAAAAAATCAGCCACTGTTTGTTTGTTAGGGCATTACTAGGGTTAACCCAAAAGCCTTTCTTCCAGAAAAGAGGGTTTTGGACAGCTCTAAAAGCTCAGGTAAATTTGAAAAGAGGAGAAATAAAAGCCATACACAGTGTTTAATTTTGGCTTTCTCAAAGGACAGAGAGTGCAGTGCGCTGGGGGAGGATGTTATCAGGACGATCTGCACTGAGGATGGTTTTGGTGATGGAGTGGAACAGCCTACGAGGGCTGCAGGTTTGGTGATTGCAAAAGGAGGAGGAAAAAAAAGAAAGAAAGAAAAATGGAAAAGGAAGCCTCAGACAAACCCTCATGCCTTATTGCATTTCAAAGGGCCAGACGCTTTGCTCTGCCCTCACCATCCCCAGGGCAGGCGCGTGCACGCAAAACCTTGCCGGGATCTGGCGGCACTGAGTGTGGAAGCACAGCCCAAAAATCAAAGGAGCTGCAGTGAAAGAGATCAAAATCTGGGGGAAAATCCCCTCTCCTCAGCCCCCGCAGAGGATGGTATTTGGGGCAAAGAGGCCAAAAATGAACGAAGGTTAAAAATAAATGGTGAGTCATCTTGGATTATGCGCCCTGTGCTAAGGCTGATATGCAGAGCATGGCAGGAGTTAATGCAGCTAAGGACAACCTCAGCTCACTTTACATTGGGTCTTTTTTGGCCAAGAAGAAAAAAAAAAGAAAAAAAGGAGAAGAAAAAAAAAGAAGTAAAAAAAAAGAAGAAAAAACAAATAGGGCCCAGAAGAGAGGTGGTGATGCCTAAATGGGGCAAACACAGCTGCCCTGGGCAGCTACAGAGAGGGCAAGGAGTGAGACACTACAAGAATTCTCCTCGGGTTCTGTGCCTAACCCACTGCTCACTCTCTTTGCTCTCCTGAGCCCTTTGTAATATTCCACTTAATTACTGCTGTCTGCAGCAACAGGCTTTCCTAGAAGAGCTGGGAGGTAATGAGTGCCTTGCCATGAAGCCTTTTTCTCTTTGTGTTAATTACAACACTGCGCTTGGTTCCCAGGTGTGACTTTGCATAGCTCTGGGAGCCAAAGGCATGCTCCCCGTGCTACCACCTGGCCCCTGTCCATGGCTCCATCTGCAGCGATGGATCCATCCATGAGCAACCTAGCCTCTGCACATGTGCCACTCTCCCAACACCATTTATTTCATGTCAGTAGCCCCAGCAGCATTCCTGGAGTTGGCGTTAGGGTTGGGGTCAACAGCCATTGTGCATCACCGTGAAACCAGAGCTCCATCAGCTTCGGGATAGGTGGGTGTGGGTGCAGTTTTCCTGCAACAATTTGGTGTTTTCAGTGCCTCCACTCCCAAGCTCAGAGCACCCCCTTGCTACTGCCCGGCCCTGCTCCTGCTGCTCACCCCGATGCGCTCCGTGCCCATGACTCACGTCGTTGGCAGCACGCAGTGGACGGCACAGATGAGGGTTGGGAATGCTTTTAGGATTGCAATAAGGAAATAAATAAATAAATAAATAAATAAATAAATAAATAAATAAATAAATAAATAAATAAATAAAATCCCTTCTGCTCAGGTTCTTTCAAGTTCCCAGACAGAGCAAACGGCAGCTGGAAACACATCAACAGAAACAAGCCATGAGATGCCGCAGATACCCTGGAGCGACTCATTCTGGATTAAGTTCCGTACTTATTGCTCACGTAGCCAATTTTTGAAAATCTGTTTGATTCAGCTTTATCTCTCTGCCGCGCGCTGTTGTTTTATCTGGCACACAGATGGCAGCTGGGCTGGGTCTGCATTGCAGATGAGTTTGGGTGGGCGGGGGATGTGCAACCCATCCCTTTGGGGGCACGAGAAGAGGTCCCATCCAATGCTCCTGCACCACCACAAAGTACAGGGCGGGTTCACCTGAGCTCAGGATCAAAGAGAAAACCATCCGAGATGATCTCAGCAGAGCGAGGGAGGGGTGGGAGGGAGATGGGGGAGAAGGTTCCCCCTGCTGAGCACAGTGACGCGGAAGCCGCTGGTTTGAGGGTGAATGTGGGGGGAGAGATCGAAAACAGCTTCCTAAGAAACTTCTGAGCCCTGAGCTGGGAGGGAGGCTCGAAACAAGAACAACTCCCAGGCAGCGCTGTACTATCTCCCTTGGAAGGGTCAGGACACTGTTTAATGCAGTTTCATGTTATTTTGGAAAGGCAAGTCCATTGCTGTCTTTGAAAGCAACGATAATTGATTTCTCCGTTCCTCCTGCAATGAAGACAGACAAGTTTTTGCTAAAAACAACCAGTAGACACCTCCCACTCAGCCCCTGATCCCTCAGAGCCCTTTTCCAAAAGGAACCAAAAGCATCATGCTGGGAAGGAGATCCCCTCCAGCTCTCCCCAGCCAACAACAGGGCACACAACCCCAAAACAGATGGTCTAGGGGAGATCAGCCCCCATTTTTTCACCGTGTAACACAACTTATCTCCAGACCAGGTGGTCCTGGGGACATCAGCCCCTATTTTTTTTGCCATTCAGTGTGCTCAACCCTAGATTTCCCCTCACTTCAGTGCAGGGAAGCTTGCTCCAACGGGTGAGCTTGGCATAGGGAACAGGATCTCCTGGGGCTCTGGGAGCTTCGTGCCGCGTCCTGCTCGTGCCGATCCCGTCCAGTTCTCCTTTGGTGACTCAGGGCTCTGAGGGCGGGGGGAGCTCCCTCTCTCCGTTACTTTCTTGCCTGCAAACAATGCATTTTTCAGCGCCTCACCGTAGCCTAGGTGTGTTTGACAAGGCAAGTTGCTGCAAGGCACGTCAAGTTCTGAATCCCCGTGCCAAGTTTTCCAAGCAGATAAAAGAGGAGGCTCCCAGGCTCTCCCATCACAGGGGTTTCTGTCTCCGTTGCCCTCTGCTGCTTTCCTGCTGCTCAGCTTCTATCACCAGCTCTTTTCCCCGTTCCTGCTCTTTGTGTTTCCAACTGCACGAGCCATGAGCCGGATCTCTTACAGATCTTCCACTGGAGGGGGCATGAGGGGCTTTAGCTCAGGGTCGGCTATTGTGGGAGGTGGCAGTGGCACACGGAGCAGCTTCAGCTCCGTCTCTGTCTCCAGAGTTGGAGGAGGAAGAGCTGGAGGCGGAGGAGGATTCGGAGCCGGCGGCGGCTTCGGCAGCAGAAGTCTCTATAACCTGGGTGGAAGCAAGAGAATCTCCTACAGCTCGGTCGGCGGAGGGCTGCGGAGTGGAGTCGGCGCTGGATACGGCTTTGGTGGAGGAGCCGGCTTTGGTCTGGGCTATGGTGGCGGAGCAGGCGCTGCTTTGGGCTTAGGAGGAGCTGGTGGCGGTGGTGGCTACGGGCTGGGTGGATTTGGGATGGGAGGTCCCGGATTTGGTGGTCGCGGCGGCCCCGGGTTCCCCGTTTGCCCACCCGGTGGCATCCATGAAGTGACCGTCAACCAGAGCCTGCTAGCACCCCTCAAGCTGGACATTGACCCCGAGATCCAGAAGGTGCGGACACAGGAGCGGGAGCAGATCAAGACCCTCAACAACAAATTCGCCTCCTTCATCGACAAGGTGAGAGCTGGGTCTCAGCCCGGGCACATTCTCTGTTGCCTCAGGAAAGAACAGCAGGAAGAGCTTTCTTTGGATTCAGGGCTTGCCTGAACTAATCCGTGCTTGGCTGAACATTAAGAATTGTCCTATGCTCTTCGCAAGGACAAGATTTCCAGAGCCTCGTTTCGCTGACATAGCAAATCCCCTCTTTGCCTAAAAAACTGCCGAGGCACTGCATGGATCCTCCATGGTTTGTAAAGGGGCAAAGCTCCTCCACACGACATCACCAGTTGAAACCAGTAAGGAGAACTGAGCATCCAGCACGGGGAGAAACACCTAGAATTGCAAATACAGGTGCTTGGCAGCTTGATAACTCTTGAAAATTCTCCCTAAGCTGCTCACGCTGCTTTTGAGAACCCAGTGCCCTGAATTACTGTAGGAAGATCCTCATCCCACACTTTCCCTCTTCTCTTTCCAGTGGGTTTCAGCCATTTTTTGTTTCCCCAGGTGCGGTTCCTGGAGCAGCAGAACAAAGTGCTGGAGACCAAATGGAGCCTCCTGCAAGAGCAGGGCCACACGGTCACCAGGAAGTCCCTGGAGCCCCTCTTTGAGACCTACATCAACAACCTGAGGCGGCAGCTGGACAGCCTGATGGGGGAGAGAGGGCGGCTGGACTCGGAGCTGCGGAGCATGCAGGACATGGTGGAGGACTTCAAGAACAAGTAAGAGATTGCACTCCATAGGTCAACAGACACGAAAATCAATTTCAGGGGTGGCTGGGCTCTCTGGTGCATGCCCTGTGTTTGCACTGGGCTCCTCTTGCAGTTTGCAAAACGAACGCACTGCAGCAAAATTTGGTCTCGGTTACCTCTACTCACACTGGGTTTCTTGCACACAGGATTGGCATTTAGTGCAGGACTCATTCATGCATTGTCATGGAGCCAAGGGTCTAAACCCTTGGGCTTCCCAAAGTATCACCTGAAAATAGCAAAAAGTGTAGCTCAGGACCGCAATAGACATGAAAACAGGGATGAAAAGTAGCCAGCTCCAAAAATCCCCAATTTTCTATTGTAGCAAAGGAAATCCCAAGCTTTCCAAAGGGGCCCAGGCAACCCGCACGTGTTCAGCCTTGCTCAGCTCCGATCACACAGAAGATGCTCAGCTCTCTTCTTTGCCCATTGCCTTAGCTTCCCTTAAAGTAAACCTCTGGGGGAGGCCACCAGCCCCATCCTGAGACAGGCAGCCAGCAGAGGGGGAATGACTCATTTTCGGGACGCGTCGGTGGGTGCCCGCTGGCTCAGAGGACATTTAGGTGCTTTTTTTAGGTGTGTCAGTTTGTTTTCCATTGGTGAGAACAATCTCTGCCTCATGCAACCAGATCTGACCAACTGCAAATTTGAGAAAAACACCCTGAAGGACAGGGACATATTAATATTAGAGAGCTAAGTGTGTGGATAGTCAGATTTTGGGGGTGGGGGCTGGCTAGATCTGACAGGATGGGCTGATACAAACCAGCACCAGGTATGTTGTCCTTGGATGCGTTTCAGGTCTTGCTATGAGTTAGAGCCTTTTGGAAACACCAGCTAATCCAAAAATGACAAAGGGTATTGTCTGGATCTTGGAGCTACCGCCTGGGCAAGAGAACATGTTTTATTTCAAGTCTGGAGCCGGTTCCCCACCCGCTGGCTCATTTTGACCTTGTCTGCTGTCCACCCAAGCTCCAGCTGCAGGGAGATGCTCAGCAGCATTAGCTGGAGGACTGGCACAAACCTGCCTTTCAAAGCCAGCTCTTTGCCGCAACAGCCCACATGCTTTTTCGGCTTTCTAGCTAAGCCCTGCCCTGATTATCTGATGAGAGGATGTTGCTCAGAGCCATAAAAATTTCCCCAGAGACATAATCTGAGGCTTACTTAACGATCAGCCCTTGCACAACTGTGGTTAAAGAATCACAGACTTTTTTGTGTTTTTTTTTTAGTAAATTAAATGCTGCGGTGGGTTATTCCGAGCCATTAGTATTATTATAATATCAAATATCAAATGGTTGCATTGCTGGGTATTGCAGTCCAGCTTTCACTGAAAGCCTTTGCACAGCTTTGCTTTGAGCAAAGGTCTCCACGAGCGTTTGCTGCCACTTCCCAAAGGGCTGCAACCCTGCCTGAAGTCCTTGCAGGTTCAGCCCCAGTGACCATTCGCTCTGCATCTGCTCTGCAAAGAAGCGGGAGCACAAGATGAATCCGCAAGCCACAATGAGTGACATGGGACCCATCTGTGTTCCCCATGCTCCGCGGGGCTCCTCGCTGCCACCCAAACTCTCTCCTCTCTCCGCAGGTATGAGGATGAGATCAACCGGCGCACGGGTGCAGAGAATGAGTTCGTGGTGCTCAAGAAGGTGAGAAAAGAGGGAGCAAGGGGAGGGGGAATGCAGTAAAAGGGCTGAGCCCAAGCAGTGCTGCTGGGAGCTGGGGTCCTGCAGCATCGCAGTGGGTTCAGGCACTGGGATACGGCATCGCCGCACCCAGGAGTGGGTAATGGGCTGAGTACTGCTCCAAATACCCACAGCAAGGGTGCAGTTCTGACCACAGTCACATCCCCGTGAATCTGAGCTTTGCCCTCTGCCCAAAAAACGGACATACTTTTGCTGCGGGTTTGCCCCAGAAGCTTTGCTTTGCTTTTCTTCAGGATGTGGACGGTGCTTACATGAACAAGGTGGAGCTGCAGGCCAAAGCAGACGGGCTGGCAGACGAGATCAACTTCCTGAGGGCTCTGTATGAAGCGGTAAGCAGTCAGCTCCCTGCACAACGTCCCCTGCAGCTCTGTGCCCCCGGCTCCACGCTCGGTGCTGCAGGGCAGTAAAGGAGGAAGCACCACTGCCTGTTTGAAATCACAATGCAGCCATAAGATAGAAAATGATGGATAAGCAGAATCAGAGAAGAATCATAGGATCATTAAGGTTGGGAAAGACCTCTAAGATCATCCAGTCCAACCCCTTCCCATCCTACCATGCCCAATAACCTTGTCCCCAGTTGCCACATCTCCACGTTTCTTGAACACCTTCAGGACGGTGACCCCCAAGCCTGTGCCAATCAAGATAGAGAGAAATGCAAGAAATTGCATCTCTTGAGAGACAGAGCTCTGAAGACATATCATGGTTTCCACTGAAGAAAGCAGACAATTAACTCTTTTTTTTTTTTTTTTTGCATCTTCTGTAGGAATTGTCCCAGATGCAGCAGCAAGTGTCTGACACCTCCGTGGTGCTGTCCATGGACAACAACCGCAGCCTGGACCTCAACAGCATCATCGCGGAGGTGAAGGCGCAGTACGAGGACATCGCCAACCGCAGCCGGGCTGAGGCAGAGGCTTGGTACCAGAACAAGGTGGGTAACTGGGACCACAGATGCTGTGATCCGCATGGCCTCGTGCTAGCTGAAGGGAAGCAGGACTCACAAAGGAAGGATCACAGCACTGCACAAGAGATTAATCAACGTTCTGTGCACATTGCAATAGGCTCTTGCATACAGATTGCCATTGCTTGCTGGCGGACTGCTGCACCAAGTAGCAGACTTTCCCTGCTGTGAAGCCAAGCTTAAACACCTTGATCCTGGGCTCACAGAGCTGCTGGTAGACCTGGCCTTAGACACAGAGCACTGCTCTTTCCCTTCCAGGTTCCTAAAGCAGGCGACAACACACAGGTGCTCTGTGCAAGGCAATAGCTGCCTTCGTGGCATATTTTGCCAACTCTGGGCTAAGCAAGGTGCTCAGAGCTCCCCCTCAACCTCCACCCAGACTTGGTGCCCACCCTTCCCAGCCCTGTGGTCCCTCACCACCGCTCTCCTCCTTTCTTCTCACCAGTACGAGGAGCTGCAGGTCTCAGCTGGGCGCCATGGGGATGACCTCAGGAACACCAAGATGGAGATCTCAGAGATCAACCGGATGGTGCAGCGGCTGCGCAACGAGATCGAGAGCGTGAAGAAACAGGTAGGGGGGATGCCCCTGGCTTTAGGCAGGGATGGAAGCCCATGCCTTGCACTGGTGGGCATGGCCATCTCTGTCCTCTCTGTTCCCTACTGGAGAAGATCCCTTGATGTGAGGATGTATAGCAAGCTATGAGCTATTGCAACACACCAGCAAAGCAAAGAGATGCAGATGTTGCTCATTTTCATAGGGAACAGGACTGTGGCCCCTCAGTCACCCACCCCGTGACATCTCTCTGATAGCTCCACGCATCCCACTGCTGTGCTGGAGCCAGACAATAGCACCTACAATATCACAGGAGTGCAGATTTGGGTAGCCCAAGTTAAACAGCTGTCTGCTTCCCTCTGTTTTAGTGTGCCAGCCTCCAAGCAGCCATCGCGGAGGCGGAGGAGCGTGGGGAGATGGCCTTGAAGGATGCCAAATCCAAACTGGCCGAGCTGGAGGATGCCCTGCAGAAAGCCAAGGCAGACCTGGCCCGGCAGCTGCGTGAGTACCAGGAGCTGATGAACGTCAAGCTGGCCCTGGACATTGAGATTGCAACTTACAGGAAGCTGCTGGAGGGCGAGGAGAGCAGGTGGGTGCAGAATTCCTGCATAAATATCATCAAATGTCACTTTTCCCTGCGTGCCGTGCGTTTCTTTGGGTCCAAAGCCTCAGCTCACCCCAAGGATCTGAAGCACAAAGCAGTATAGAAAAGAGGGAGGAGATGGGTATTTTGAAATGTGAGGTTTCCAGGATAAGCTAGGTTTCTTCAGTTGTTGGCATCTGATGCACTAAGATAAATGAGTACTGTTGCTTCCACATGTGCTGCAGACATAGCCCAGCAGTGGACAGACCCCACTGAAGGCCATGAAAGTCTAATTAGATGGTCCTCCAAACAGAAGGTCCTCCAACTAGATGACCTCCCGTTTAGGTGGTCCCCCAAATGAGTAGTCCCCCAGTTGAATGATTCCCCAATTGTATGTTCTCCTAATTAGATGGTACCTCAGTTTGAAGGTCCTCCAATTGGATGGTCCCCCAGCTGGATAGTCCCCCATTTAGATGCCCCCGCCATTAGATGATTCCCCAATTGGATGCTCCCCCAGTGAGATGCTCCCAGGTACCACTGCATCTTGCCTGCATTACCTCCTCCTTTCCCCTTCCCCACCAGGCTCGCCGGAGAGGGTGTTGGAGCCGTGAGCGTCTGTAAGTATCTTCCCCTCTCCCAACCCTTTCTGGTGGGGCAATGGGGTTGGTCCCCCCACTCCGGGGACCTGCAGGACCCCGAGGTGGGCTCACCCACCCCTGTTCCCTCGCAGCTGTAGTGAGCAGCTCCAGCGGGATGGGCTACGGCGGCGGCATGAGCAGTATGGGCGGAGGTCTCGGTATGGGCAGTGGCCTTGGTATGGGCTGTGGTCTCGGCGTGAGCAGTGGTCTCAGCATGGGAGGCGGCGGCAGCTACACCATGAGCAGCAGCAGTGGAGGTGGAGGATTCGGGGGCGGGAGCGGAGGCTTCGGTTACGGCGGAGGCAGCAACTTCAGCTCCAGCAGCGGCCGAGGGGTCAGCTCCAGCACTGGGGGCAGCGTGCGGATCGTTTCCAAGACCACCACCAGCAAAAAGACCATCAGATAAGGATGGTTCTGGCCAACGGTGTGTTTCCCGCCTTCCGAAAGCAACATGCTGCCTTACCAATCAGTGCTGTACATAGCTGCGCTGCGCCCTCTCCTCCCTCCGTCCTTTGCCAGCCTCTCTCGGGGTACTGTGGGGAGACCAGGACCCCACCGTGAGAATCTGGAGCACCTTTGGCCAAAGCATAGGTTGTAGCAGGTCACCAATGGGGCTTTGGGAGCCAGCACAGTCCCCAGTGCCAGCCCTCCTCCAGTCCTCCCCATGAGGTCACGCATTAAAGGCAAAGCATTTAAAGCACTTTGCTGAATGGGGAGAGGCCACATGCATTCGTTTTATTCACCCCACAACAAGGGGACAGCCCTGTGAAACCTCAGCCCCAGGTCCTCAGCAAGGACAGGAGCTCCAAGAGGCTCTGCAAGCCCCTGCTTACATCACATGTTACAACCTCCAAACCTTTCAGCTGCAATTAAAAGGTTTTTCCAGCCCCTTCTATTCTCTCAGGAACCCAGGGGAAAGGTTACTGCTTTCTGTGTACAAGAATTGCCACTGATCTCCAACTTCTTGTCCCCATGGCTATACCCTTTTCATTTCCTACCACACTGTATTGTCCAATAAAGAGCATCTGTCATTTTTAAAAACTGCTGCTTTTTGGCTCTTCATTCTTTGCTGGGAATTGGTTTGGAGACAAGAAGGCTCCGTGGAGGCAGATCTCACTGCAGCCTTCCAGTACTTAAATTGAGCTTACAAACAGGAGGAGAGTGACTTTATGCAAGGGCAGATAGTGATAGGACAAATTAAAAGACTGGAGATTTGGGTGAGATGTGACTCCAACTCAAGAATTCTGTGATTCTGTGACTCTATGACCACTACCTTGAGCTCAGAGCTAGGACTCAGACTCCAGCATGGCTCTGGGGAGAGTGGGCTGGGCAGAGAACCAAGGCACAGGGAGGGCAAGCTGCCTCTGAGCAAGCCAAAAGCTGGAGGAACCCCATCATGGGGCTGTCCTTTCTGCTCATCCCTGCAGGAGTGAGAAAACACAGCAGATGGGGAAAGGAAGGCAATTGCCAAAGGCTTGGCCAAGATCCTTGAGTTACTATGGGCGTGGCATGGAGAAAAACTTACAGCAGAGGAGCCCAGTGCTGGCATCAGGACCACAGCCAGGACACCAAGAACTGCACTGGGGGGTGGGGAGCTCTGCACTGAGCCCCCAGGAGGGGAAGGAAATGTCACCCCTAAGGGAGGAGGGCAGTACCAGCAAAGAGGGGCAGGAACAGGGCAGAGCATCTGGTATCCCACTGCGTGCTTGCACGTGGAGTTTTCCCTTGCACTCCGATATCTCGCTAAATGCTGCTCTGGAAGGGCTGTTCTGGGGCCTCAGCTTCATTCTGAGTGAACCTGAGGTCTTCCTGCAGCACCTGGCAGTCCCATTCCCACCCATTTCTCCAGGAGGTTTCAGTGGCCCCAAGAGCAGTTTGGGACAGGATCCCACCGCTCCATGGGCACTAATCTGGGTAGCAGCAGTGATGGGTGTGAACTGGGAACCCAGCACAAAGCTCTGAGAGCTGCAGCATGAAGGAGGGGAGCAGTGAAGGGCCCACAGCCCTTAGGGGGGTGTCCTAAGGGAGAGCATCCCACTCTTTCTCAGTATCCACCCACCATCCTGCATCTCCTACCAGCTCCAACCATGGGTACCCCAAAGGAGGGAGAGGAGAGAGAGCATCCCCATGGCCAAAAAGCCAGAGATGTGCACACTCCAGCCCTCTGTCTCCAGTAGGTGGGGGCCCAGAGCAAGGGAAAGGCACAGAGCTGGCTGCCAGGCTGGAAGTATTGGTCCTACCATGCAGGGTCCCCTCCAGACAAGGTTTTCACCCAAGAAAATTATTATTATTTTTTTAAATTTGCAAATGCATGAAGCCTGGAAATGAAGCAAGACACAAAACGGCTGCAGGGAAGGTGACAGAGGACCCAGCAGACCCAGCAGTGGAGCAACACCCCCAGCTGCCATCCGCGAGGATCACTCAGCTGTTTGCAGAGCAAAATCCCGCTCAGAGACATCCTCGGATGCACGTTCTGGAACATGAGAATAATACTTTTTTGTTTTACCTGCTTGGAGAATGGTGTTGTTTGTTTTAATTGGGAGAAATTAAACTTTGCACAAGCGGTAGGGCTGTCTGCAAGGAACCCTGAGCTGGGAGCGGTCCTGGTGCAGGATGGAACCCAGTGCCACATGCAGGCACAAAGCCGACCTGAAATCATGAGATATCTAGCAACTTCACTTCCACTGCAGCTTTACAGGGAGAGAAGATTCAGCCTAGGGCTATGAGAAAGGAGATTACAGAATCATACAATCATAGGATTGTTGGGTTGGAAGGGTCCTTACAGACCACAGAACCATAGGATGGTTGGGTTAGAAGGGCCCTTACAGACCATAGGACCACAGAATGGTTGGGTTGGAAGGGTCCTTAATGATCATATAACCATGGAATCAAAGCATGGCTTGGGTTGGAAGGGTCACAGCCTTATTCAGGGCATTAAAGGTGCTCAGGAGGTGCTACAGTGCAATTTGGGGTATTTAGGATTATTTGGGTATCCCCATGCAAGCAGCTGTGTTGAATGCAGAGTGGGATAAAGAGGTATCAGCCAATAGCCACCCAAGGTCAGAGGTTCCTTTAGGATGCAACAAGCCACGAGCTGAAATGAGACCTCCTCGATCTGCAACTGCAATAATAAAAGCAAAGTTATTCCAAAACCCCGAGCTGCACCGGTGTCTCTGCACTAACACAAAAACCAATTATCTGGAGAAAGCTGGTCACACCTACACTTCAAAGCCGTTCACTACTTCCAGCTGACTGGCCTCCAGATACTGCTGGGAACAGGCTCAAAGGACTGCAACGCCCAGCACCAGGCAACACCTATGGGAACGCTCCGGAGCAGCTCGTCCCAATTCATTCCTTGGGGAAATGAGATTCAGGGAGGTGAATCCCAGCTCCCTCTCTGCTCCTGGAGGTCCCATCCATGCCATGCAGAGACTGTGGGGTGCAGCATGGGGAAAGCTCAGGGTGACCACTGGGACTGCACTAGCTTGGGATGATATGGTAAATTATGACCAAAATGAGCAGGGTTTGAATTTAGGTTAGCAGCCCAAGTTTAACCCAAAGGCTTTAATTTAAGCAATTAACGCAAATTACAGCCTTGACTTTACTGATAATTAAACTGAGATTAGGTAGTGAACCAACACGAGTGAGTAGGACATGCTCTTATTTTATAAGTGTCTGTTTTTGCAAAGAAATCACATGAAGCCACTGCTAAAGGTTCTGACCTTGCCTGAGAACAGACATCCATTGCAAAATGAAGGTTCCCATGGTGGATGCATCCATGGAAGCATTTCACGGTGGATGCTGGAGAAGGGCAGGAGTGAGTGGCAATTTGCTGAAGCTGTCTTCTTTCTCTCTGGCTGGGAAACAGCTCACATTTCTCACTACAGGACCTGAGTTGAAGTTATTGCCCTGATGCAGCCAGAATTCACTTTTCTACCCTCAAAGGAGTGCATTACCTCGATGTCAGTGTGATACCAGGCTGCACCCCAGGGATCTCCCACCTATCCCTGGAGGAGGGAAGGAGGAAGGGAAGGGATGGAGAAGACTCCAGAGCTGCATCGTGGGGCTCTCAGCCTCAGCACAGCTCAGAAGGAAGAAGCGGAGCAGCTTGAGCATTACTTTCTGCTGGAGGAGAAGTCCATATCAGGGAGAACTATCTGCATCGGAGCAGCAAATTCATCCACATGCCCGGAGCTGCAGGGCACAGGGGAGACACTCCCCCGGGAGCTACCTGGAAACCCAGTGTTTCATCAACAGGGCAGGGTGGGGGCCCTCTGCCATCACCCATACCCCAGACCTGTAGCTGCAGCTCCTGGTGCTCCCAGTTCTGCCTTTTGTAATTACCTCTCAAATTCCTTCCAGATGAGTGACAACCACATCACCTCCACCCTAGTGCAAATGTGAAATGGAAAGAAATTAATTTCTTTTTATTTGGTTGGAGGAGCTATATTATTACTATTATTAACAATGGACTCCAACGCGGTTGGCGTATTCTTTGGCTAAAAAAGACAAGTTTCATATGTAAAAGGAGCCTGAGGGGGGAAAGGAAAGCACTGACTCATCACACTGTTGGTAACCAAGGGTGGGATTCAGGCTCTGCACACCCTGAGTCAGCCCTGTGGTGCTGCAGGGGTGCAAAGGACAGGGAATCCCTTTGGTGCTGATGCCCTCCTGAGCCGCACAGCAACAGAGAAAAGCTTTCAGGTGGAGCTACAGGGGATGGAGGGCACCCCCAGGGAGCAATGCCCAAAGCATCACAGGGCTTTGGGTGTGCAAATGTGCACGCAACCAGACCTGGTGAACAGCCCCAGTGGGGCTGTTGTAGCATGGAAGCTGCAGCATCACAATGAAGGCTCAATCCTGGAACAGCCACCAAAATAAACCAAGGATCGCTGCTCCAGAAACACGAGATGAAGCTGTCTGGGGGGATGCTTTTGCAAAGTCACCCTCTTTTGTAAATTAATTACATATGAGTCATCTTTTCCAGACCTACCTGAAACAGAGAGGGCCAGATGCTCTTCCCATCCCTCAAAATTGAGGCTTTTTCATATTTTCTATTCGACTCGTTACTTGAACTGCCTGTGATGCTCATGCAAAGCAAAGGGTTGCACTGGTACCTGCAGGTAGGAAAGGACAGGGCCAGGAGTCCTTGCATCCAGATTCCTGAGGATTTGGGCAAGGGGGATTCTGTGGAGCTCTTTTCTCATGGATTCAGGTTGATGGGATCCCACTGTCAGATGTGCAAAGAGAGCTGATTAAATCTTTGGGAAATGACATCATGTTTATAGACGGGGAGTTGGGAGCAGCCCTGGAGCACTCTATTTCCATAGAGTCAGTGGATTCAGAGCAGCTCCATTCCCACAGTCCTTCCTCCTCTCTCTCTTTTTTTTTTTTTTGTTTCGTTGTTTTTGTTTCCAGCCTCCTAAAATGTCAAAGTTGAAAGCCTGGAAGCTGGGGGAACAGCACAGCAGTGACAGAGCTCAATGGCAGCTGTGAGCAGTGCTGTCCAGGTGTGAACAAGAGACTGTGACAAAATGTTCCATTTTCATTCCTTCCTATCTCTCTCTCTATAAATACATATATACAGATATTATTTTTAAGAATCACAGAAGAATGAATCCACAGGAGTAGAATTTTCAGAAGACATCAGCTCAAGGAACTGAGTCTACATAGAGACAAAAGTAGAAGTATGTGTGTAGATGTACTGCAGAAGGGGATAATGCAGCTTATTTCAAGCTAAAAGAGGGAGATCTGGGTCAGACATGAGAGGGAAATTCTTCACCCAGAGGGCAGTGAGGTCCTGATATTACTGCCCAGAGAAGTGTGGGCGCACCTTGGGCTGCTCAGTGCCATAGATGGGTCCTGAGCAGCTGATGGAGGGATGGGACCAGCCCAAGGGCTAGGGGTAGGGCTGGGGGGGCTTTAAGGTCCCTTCTTGCCCCAGCCATGCTGTGATTCCATGGTTCTGTGATCTTGAAGGACCCTCCCAATCCAAGACACCTGCAGATTCTGTGACTCCATGATACCACAAAATCCCAGGATAAAGCAATGTGCAGTGTTCTACAGGACTGTAGAACGCTGCTCTGCCAACACATTCCTTTCCCTAAGACACCAAGGACTGCAACTTCTTAAAGCCCCATTCTCAGAGATGGGCTGAGGAGAGCAGTCCCATGGACCGAAGCTCCCAGAAGCTGAGTGACAGCTGCTCCAAACGGTGTTTCCTTCCCGTGCCCAGGGTGAGTCACTGCAGCTCCCAAACGCTTTGATATGGTACGGAGTCCGCCTGTCTACAAAGACGGCAGAAGGCGACAGTTATTCCCAAACAATACCACTGTTGCTCAGAACTTGGCCGTATTATTTCAGAAGGGCGTGTGTGCAGAGTGAGTTCTCTCTCCAGAATGCTGTTGGACGTGCCAAGCCTAATTAATCAGAAAGACGATCCACCTCATCAAACCCATCCCAGTCTCATAAATGCATAAAAGGGCTCTCCCGAGCCCGTGCGGAGCACAGGTTCATCTTTCTTCTTTCCCTCCCACTCCTTGCTCCAGGCCAGCACCTCCACTGCTTCCCTCGTGCCGTAGCATCCACTCCATCCCAAACCAGCCATGTCTCGCCAGTCCACCGTCAGGATCCAGAGGGGGAGAAGTGGCTTCAGTGCTGCGTCGGCCATCGTGCCTGGCACGTGCCGCACCAGCTTCAGCTCGCGCTCCGTCACCCGCGTTGGGGGCTGCAATGCCGGCAGTGGCTTTGCAAGGGTTGGAGGTGGCTTTGGGAGCAGAAGCCTCTACAATTTTGGTGGATGCAAGAGGATCTCCATGGCTGGAAGGGGTGGGGGCTTCTATGGCTCCGCAGGGTTTGGTGGAGGTGCTGGAAGCATGCTGGGCTACGGATATGGGGCCTTTGGAGGGGGCATGGGCGCTGGTGGCATCCAGGAGGTCTCCATCAACCAGAGCCTTCTGAAGCCCCTCAACCTGGAGATCGACCCCAGTATCCAGAGGATCCGAAAGGAAGAGAAGGAGCAGATCAAAACCCTCAACAACAAATTTGCCTCCTTCATCGACAAGGTGAGCCACGAGCTTCCCTGCCCTCGTGTTTTGATGGGCACTCTTATTACATGATGAGCACATGAGATGAACAAGAAGGAATGGTGATGAGGAATGGGATTGGAAGATGCCTCTGTCCCTGGATCTCCAGGCAGCGGTACCTGCTGTGCAGTGGTTGCTATGAGTCCACCAGCCAGCATCCAAGGTTCTCATTTGCAGCTTGGCATCTAATGACAAATGGAGAGAGAAAACTCCTAGAGACAAGTCCACCTCTCTGCAGGTGTTGGGCTCTCTCCATTGAGCACTGCAGGATAACAGGTGTTAGGTGGTTAAAGCGAGATGTGAGCAACCCCTCTGCAATGACCAGAAAAGGAGGAGCACAAACCGGCACTAGGGAGATGTAAGCTTCTCATTGCTTGAATTTTCCTCAAAGGCATTTAAAGCTCTGAGTGAAACAGTACCAGCAAGTTGGGACTGTTTGCTTAAAATAGCAAAATCTGATCCGACACTGTCCGTCCACTTCATTTCCTCATTAAGTGTATTAGATGCACAGGAGCACCTGCTTGATTTCTCTCCTGGCTGAGCGGTTCCTCTTTGCTTGCAAGCAA
Organism: Numida meleagris; assembly: GCF_002078875.1. Lineage (NCBI taxonomy): Eukaryota > Metazoa > Chordata > Aves > Galliformes > Numididae > Numida > Numida meleagris. Next base: position 1,023,806 of record NC_034437.1, read on the forward strand.
AATGCTGCATTATTTTGCATTATCTCAGAGATTTTGCAAAGTGGAGGAGCAATGCTGAGGGGAAGGGAAACTGCCACTTTTCTTAATAAGAGTTCAAATCCTGTTTTTCTCCTCATCTGATTTTCAACATGCTGTTCACACATGTGCATCTTGCACACTTATTCAAAGGGAAGAAGGGGAAAGGAAATTAGTTCCAATGCTTGTTTGCAACACTGAGCAATGAAATGGCAATCAAATAGCAAATTCCTGCTTCTCTCAGAGGTAAATTTATCTGTGAAAACCAGGTGGAAAGGGTACTGCACCCCCTCGCTGGTACTGAGACCCCACAATGGCAAAGGAAGTTCACCCCAATCTTTGCTCTTTCCAAACATCTTCAGCATATATCTTCTTGCAGGTCCGATTCCTCGAGCAACAAAACAAAGTGCTGGAAACCAAGTGGAGCCTGCTGCAGGAGCAGGGGATGAAAACGGTTCGGAACAACCTGGAGCCGCTCTTTGAGACGTACATCAACAACCTGAGGATGCAGCTGAACAGCCTGCTGAGCGACAAGGGGAGGCTGGAGGGAGAGCTCGTCAACACACAGTACCTGGTTGAGGACTTCAAGAAGAAGTAAGTCCATGGGAGGTGCTCTGCCCACCCGATGGGTGCAGCTTCCCCCATCCTTCAGCCATTTGGAGGACCAGGTGAGTCCTCCAGCACCAGGACATGGGAATCCCAGCAGTGAAGGAATTCCCGACAGCAAAGGCTGTGACACTCAAGATAAACGGTAACGGAGTAACAGATCCAAATGCACAAATATTCAGGGAATAATTTAGAATATGATCAAAGGCTTATTAACTAAATTACCTAGCACTGAGAAAAAATTACACAGTAGGTCTGAAAGTTTCGAGGCAGCATGCTTAATTTGCTTAAGAGAGGCTGTAGGGGTATGAGTAACGGCCAGAAAGAGGAGAAAAGGAATAGCAGAGATGCTTTCACTTTTTTTTTTCTTAATGTACTTGTTTTAACTAGTTCAGCCTAGGAACACGCTCATGGCCTCTTATTCAGATGCACTGTAGGAGAAAAGAATATTGTATGCAAACTCCTATTAAGGAAGTTCATTCCAGCAAAATAAAATCACCTCCGTCTGCTACCTGCCTAAACAATGCTCCCTCTGCCTCCTCCATTAGGTATGAAGATGAAATCAACAGGCGAACCATTGCAGAGAATGAGTTTGTGACACTTAAGAAGGTGAGAGCACACTGAAGCTCATCGGCTCATGACTCTTTGCAGAGCTCCATCCCCTGTCTATCCACAAATCCATCCGTACTTCTTGATGCCTGCATGACTTCTTCCCTGTCTTCTCCATGACTTCTTCCCCGCTCCACTACTGGAGAGATATGCACATCCTTGCGAACAAGACTTTAAAACTCATTGCCCACTTCTCTCGTCCTCCAGGATGTGGACGCTTCCTACATGAACAAGGTTGAGCTACAAGCCAAGGCAGATGCGTTGACCGAAGAAATCAATTTCCTGCGAGCCCTCTATGAAGCCGTGAGTACAACCACCCACCTCCCTCCAACAGCCCTTAATTCCTTCCCCTGGGAGATGCTGAACTCTTCGCTCTTTAGAAAGGTGCAGATAGCGATCTGCAGCCTCTCCCAGCTCAGTGCGCTCATCCTTAGGGATGGGGAGGCATCACCGTGTGCGAGCTTACCCCGTTCCCATTGCAGGAGCTGTCCCAGATGCAGACCCAGATTTCCGACACCTCCGTGGTGCTGACCATGGACAACAACCGCAACCTGGACCTGGACAGCATCATTGCCGAGGTGAAGGCGCAGTACGAGGACATCGCCAACCGCAGCCGGGCTGAAGCCGAGTCCTGGTACCAAACCAAGGTGAAGGAGCTGGGGGTTTCCGTGCTGCTGTCTTCCTGTCTTATCTTGAACAGAGAAGGGCTGACTCTTCCAGGAAAACATTCTCCTATGGAGAAATGCTGAGGGAGCTGGGGAAGTTCAGCCTGGAGACAGAAAGACTCCAGAGAGACCTCACTGCAGACTTCTAGTGCTTAAAGGGAGCTTAGAAACAGGAGGGAGACCTGTGGGTGCCGCATCCCTGGAGGTGCACAGGTCCAGGTTGATGGAGGAGTGGAACCAGCCCAGGGCAGGGAGTGGGGCTGGGTGGGCTTTAAGGACCCTTCCAACCCAACCATCCCATGGTTCTATGATATGATACTCATACGCTGCTCCACTCTGCAATGCTGGATTCTGCCCTGACCTTTGTTCCTCTCCCTGGCAGTATGAAGAGCTGCAGGCTACCGCAGGCAGGCACGGGGATGACCTCCGCAGCACCAAGCAGGAGATCTCTGAGCTCAACCGGCACGTCCAGCGGCTGCGGGCTGAGATTGACAGCGTGAAGAAACAGGTACAGGGCAGGAAAATCCAAGCTTTTAACGAATTTAACCCCTGGATTGGAAGAGAGGAAGGAAAATATCAGAGGCAACGTAGGCGAGTTCTGCTTAGCTGGACCCTCCTGTCAAAAACAAAGTCACTAAAATTGGTCAAATTGATGATGCTGGAATAAGACCTTGTGATTTTAGGGTAGAAAAGGAACAAGCCAAGTGGGGGAATATGACCGAGGGTTTCCTCTCCCCTAGTGTGCAAACCTGAAAGCAGCCATCGCGGATGCTGAGGAGCGCGGGGAGCTGGCCCTGAAGGATGCCAAAGCTAAACTGGCTGAGCTGGAGGATGCCCTGCAGCAGGCAAAGGCAGACCTCGCCCGGCAGCTGCGTGAGTACCAGGAGCTGATGAACGTCAAGCTGGCCCTGGACATTGAGATCGCAACCTACAGGAAGCTGCTGGAGGGCGAGGAGTGCAGGTGGGTGCAGAATCCCTGCTGAAATATCATCAAATGTCACTTTTCTCTGTGTGCTGCATTCTGGAGATGGACACATTCCATTGGGTCCGAAGTCCTGGAGCACGAAGCAGTTTAAAATGAGGGAGGAGGTGGGGGGTATTTCAAAACATGGGTGGGACACTCCCTTGTAAAGTGCATGCATCAGTTCATGTGCAGGGGCAGGGGGAGATGGGGTGACAGAATGATATTGCGAGGAGCATCCAGGGGCTATGCAAAATATTTGCAAGAGTCCTATAAAATAGCCCATGTATTTTCCCCTGCTATCTTCTGAATTCTTGTGCTGTTCTCTCCCCATACAGGCTGGCTGGAGATGGTGTCCCAGTGAATATCTGTAAGTCTCTAAAACCTATAAAATTACCTCTCTTGAGCATTTTTATGCCTCTGTGCTGAGAAGCCAATTCCCAGAGCCTGATTACTTTTCAATCTCCTTGCAGCCGTGACCAGAACCACCATGGGATCAGGATACGGAGGAGGAAGCAACCTCAGCATGGGAGGGGGCATGTGCAGCATGGGGAACAACTACAGCTGCAGTGGGCCTGGGGGAAGCAGTGCCCTGGGTGGGGGCAGCAGCTCCAGCGTGAAGTTCTTCTCCAGCTCCTCCACCCGGAGAAGTTACAGGAGCTAAAGCTCTCCCTCCCTCACCAGAAAACACCGCGACACGGGTCCTTCACCAAAGCATAGTCAGGGGCAGCAGAACGGGGTCCACCTGAACCCAATGTCCTGTGGCACAGGAGCTTCATTGGGAACCTCCTCTCTCACACACGTGTAGGGCTCCGCTGTGGAACGGGAATCCCTCTGTTTTAAACTTGCAGCTCGCTTGTTACCGCTCAGCTTCTTGTTTTTTTGTTGTTGTTTTTTTTTTTTCCAGCCAGATTTTGTATATAAAATGTGTCCCATGACTGTTTGTCTCTCTTCACTTTCTGGTGTTTGTCTAATAAAAATGCATATGTAATTTATTCTGTTGTGTGGAGCTTTTAATTAAGGGCATGGAACAACAAATGCAAATGCAGATAACGAGCACTTTTCATGGGGCCCTGCCCAGTTCAAGGTGCAGATTTTTGCTCCCCGTTCATGTCTCCTGAATCTCCCCAAGAGCAGCCAAACAAAGGCACAGTCCAGCAGCAAGGGGAGGGTGCCATGGATTGCAATGTGTTGTTTCTCCTCACTGAGCAAGGAAAACCCCCGGAAGCGAAACGCGGGGCACGCCAAGGCAAGAGCAAGGCATAGGGGAAAAGGTCTGGGATTCATTTAGTGTGCAGCTTGCAGCCAGCACAATAGCTCCCGGGGGGCACAAAGGGTTGTGCCAGACGTGTGATGTACCTGCATGAACTTAGAACAATAGGGAACTAATTAGCAGGGGAGTCAACGCAACCACCCAGCCTGTCCAAGAATATAAACCCATCTCGAAACTCTATTTACTGCAAGCTGTCTCGCTTCAGTTCTTGGGTATTAGGAAAAATTTCTCCTCCAGAAGAGTGGTCAGGCACAGGAACAGGCTGCCCAGGTGTTGCAGTCACTGTCCATGGAGATGTTCAAGAACCATAGAGATGTGGCACTGAGGGACATGTTAGTGGGCATGGTGGGATGGGCTGGAGTTGGACTGGATGGTCTTGGAGGTCTTGTCCAATCTTATTGATTCTATGAGTGGGCGTGGTGGGGATGGTCTGATGGTTAGGCTTGATGAACCTAGAGGCCTTTTCCAATCTTACTGACTCTATGATTCTTTAAGTGTAAGTGCAGACACCTGGGAGCACTCCCCTTCTGCTCAGAGCTGTGCTTGGGGTATTCCCTTTCTATAAGACTTTAAGAGGTGGAGAGACCCATTCACACACATCCATGTGCTGTGTTGAAGGGAGCTGTCTCCCATCCAACAGCTATAAAAAGTTATCCAAGAACCTGTCAGAAGTAGCAAGACCTCAAGATCCACCATTTCTTCACATTTCTAGAATGCACTGGAGACAAGATCTTGTTTTGAGGAGGTGGAGGAGAATCAGGGGAGGTGCAGCTATTTTAGAATGTGGTTCTGTGACTAATCGGGAGAAATTAATTGAGAAGTGAAAGCAGAGTGTTATCTGGCTGAAAGCTCCAGAGAAGCAACAGTTGCTGGAAGATGAGTGGAAAAGATAAGGGATTAAAATAGTCGCCATTGCCTTTGTATTTCTGTAAGATCAGGAAATGGGTAAAGCTGCACTCTTAGGAAAATACTCAACGAAATGGGTTCATAGAGGAGAAGAAGCAGTCCCTGAGTGGCAGAACATATTTAGGTTTTCCTTCAAGATCAGCAGTTTCCCATGATTTTCTGAGGTGCTCTGAACTCCTTCTGCTCCTCTCCACACCCCACAGGAAATATCCCCCACAGTGAGTTGCCAGTGGGGTTACAGCTCTGTTCTCCACCTCTGCCTGCTGAGGGATCCTGGGAGCCTCCACCCAGGTCCTGGCCAGGGCTGCGGGTTGTGTCCTTCCCTGCAATCCCCAGCCAGCAGGACACAGCAGCACATGTAGCCACGGGCACAGCAGGTGGTGCCATCCATTGCATCACACCTGGGTCATAGCACTGAGATTGCGAAGCTCTTCACCGAGCATGGGAAAGACTGAGGTCAGAATTCCTTCTCCCCGGGCATCGCTTTTTCACAAGATAGCAAGAATGAAGAAAAGTTTCTCATCACACAACACGCAGCTGTCCTGCTGCAGAGAAGGGTCTGGTCTCCATGTACAAACACAGATATAGAGGCTACCTGGGACTGGTCTCCTGCAGGACAGCCCTCATTAACACTGGCACAGCCCAGATTAAAACCCTTGCCATAGTGCAATGAACACAGCCTGCACTCAGGGACTTGAATGTGCAATGTGTGGAGGGAACTGTGCCTCCAAACACTGATGACTGAGTGCTGCCCATGATGGAGTTCTGCAGGTGGTCGAGACCAGTGCCTTAGAGTCGGGTACTGAAGCTCTTCTTTGAGCAATGAGCTGCCTTGAAATTTGCTGCACGCTGTAGCCCACAGGTGACAAAACACTGCCAGGACAGTTATTTTGTTTTCCTTGCAGGGTGTGTGATGGGAAGACTAGGAGAGAAAGAAGAGAATGGAGGGGGATAAAGAGGGGGATAGGAAGGGGAGAAGGGGAAAGGGGGAAAAAGGGAAAAGGGGAAAAGAGAAGGGGGAAGGGGGGAAAAAGAGGAGAAAACAGAGGAAAAGAAGGAGAAAAGGAGAGAGAGGAGAGGAAAAGGAGGAAAAAGAAGGGGAAAGGAAGAGACAAAGAAGGGAAAAAGGGAAGAAGAAATGGGGGAAGGGAGAAAAAAGAAGGGGAAGTGGTAGAAAAAGAAAGAGAAAATGAGGAAAAATAAGAGGAAAAGGGGTAAAAAAGAATAGAAAAGGGAGAAGAAGGGGAAATGGGGGAACAAGAAGGGGAAAACAGAGAAAATAAGGGGGAAAGGGGGAAAAAGAAGGGGAAAAGGGAAGAGCATGACTGAAAGACAGAAAGATGATGGGCATCTGCAAATCACCCTTGGGGACCTTCTGGACAAAATCACTTGTCTTATGTCTGGCCCCAAAAAGTGCTGGGCACCCAGAGCAGACACCAGGAGTGACCTTGGAGCACCTCCAGGACAGGTTTCCATGCACACAGCGCTGCAGTGCAGGGCACAGAGGGCTAGTCAGGACAGCGTGGATCTTTGAAGAAGTGCACTGCTGGCATTTCCTGGGAACTCTGATGAATTGGAGGGAGTTGGCTGAGAACAATGCTACAAGAGCAGATCCCCAGCACTGAATTTCCTTGTGACTAAGAGTTATCGAAAGGGGAAGAGATGTGGGGAGGAGAGCCTGGGAACAGGCTGGGTAGGGGCATGGTCACCCGTCAGTTGGGGAACGGCTCAACGCCTGCGAGGTGAAGCCGTGCGGAATCGCCAGCTCAGGCTGTGCCGTCACTGCCAGCGGGAGCTCCCTCCCAGCTCACACTGTGATATTTCATCATTTGTTGTCATTCTGAATCAGGGTGATCTGCAGACTCATTTCATGGAAAGAAAAGGTCTGAAGGTATTGTTCACAAAGCAACTTCCATGTCCTTCCCATTCCTCGAATGGTTTCCAGTAGCTGATGATCCAAGACTTCCACCAATGCCCATTGCCATGCTGGCTTTGTCCATCACCTCTTTCTTCCTTTTTCCTATCATCTCAGGTTAAATGCCACATTCAGGCATGAGAACAAGAGCCCAGAACGTCCAACAAGTTGAGGCCCGAGGTGCTGATGCTGATGGCCTTACTCAGAATCTCAGCAGTGGAAAAACACAGACCCACAATCAGAGATTTCCCAAACCGCAAAGCGCTGCAAAGTGAAAAAATGCGCCTTTACGCAAGGAAGGGACTGATTCACCCGTGAAATAGAGATGAGCGAGCACTTGCCCAACACGGGCAATGCACTGCAGAAAGGAGTGGGGAAGGGGTGACTGTGAGCAGCCTTTGGTGTTTTCACAGATATTTCAACAGTCAGACCATGACTGTCCCCAAAAATGCAACAGCTGCAACTTTGCAGGTGATTGGCATCACAGCGAGGCGTGCCGAGCCCGGTTAATCAGTCCGGTGAGCAGCACACCAAACCCATCCCCATCTCTTAAGGAATAAAAGGGCCAACCCCAGCCTGGGGAGCACAACCTCACCTTCCTGCCCTCCTCCTCGTCCTCACTGCTTTGCTCTTCCAACCGCTCACATCAGCTGCAATGTCTCGGCAGTGCACCGTGAAGAACCAGTGCCGGACCGGCTTCAGCGCCGCATCTGCCTTCATCCCGAGTGCCTGCAGCACCGGGTTCGTCTCACGCTCCGTGGCTCAAGGTGGAAGCTGCGGCACTGCCACAGGGTATGGAGGATTTGGAGGAGGTTTTGGAAGCAGGAGCCTCTACAGCATTGGTGGATGCAAGAGGATATCTGCGGCTGGAAGGGGCAGTGGATTCTATGGACCTGCAGGGTTTGGTGCTGGCACTGGAATCTCCTGCGGGTTTGGTGGTGCTTTCGGGTTTGGTGGGGGCATGGGTGGCCCTGGATTCCCCACTGGGGGCATCCAGGAGGTCTCCGTCAACCAGAGCCTTCTGAAGCCCCTCAACCTGGCGATCGACCCCACCATCCAGAGCATCCGTAAGGAGGAGAAGGAGCAGATCCAAACCCTCAACAATAAATTTGCTTCCTTCATTGACAAGGTGAGCCGTGAGATTTCTTGGCTGTGCCATGCTGATTCTTCAGTGGAGAAGCACAAAGAAGGGCAAGCTGCATCTCTATCAGCCATGCTGCTTTTGATGCAGCACCATTTCTATCAGCAGCAGCCAGGGAAAAAAGCCTGAGGGTTGTTTGGTTTGAGACCATTCATTCATCCCACACAATGAGAGTAGCAGAGGGGAAATGGTGCTTTGGGATGTAGGGAAGGAGAGCTAGGGAAAACCATCCTAAAGTCACTGCTTCTGAAGTAGCTGCTTTCTCCTTCCAGGTTCGGTTCCTTGAGCAAGAAAACAAAGTCCTGGAGACCAAGTGGGCCCTTCTGCAGGAACAGGGGCACAAAACGGTCAGAAACAACATTGAGCCCCTCTTTGAGGCTTACATCAACAACCTCAGGAGGCAGCTGAGCAGCTTGCTGGCGGACAAGGAGAACCTGGGTGGGGAGCTGAGCAAGGTGCAGAGCCTGGCTGAGGACTTCAAGAGCAAGTAAGTCTTTGTTTGGGGTTTGTTTGGTGAGTAAGGTGGGCAGCGCTCCATTGCACTCACCTGTGCAGCCAGACAAGGAAAAAAGGCCTTTTTTTTGTTGTTGTTGCGGATATAATGCTCTGAATAATGCCCAGGGTTATGTTTGTGTATGTCACATACCCAACCCCATGGCTGAAAATCAGGCAGAAAGCTATAGGGCTAAGAGACCAAGGTACCAAAATGTTCCTCTAAAAAAAAGACTGAGATGGGTCCTAAAAATACTTACAAAACTTCTACATAAGCCCATAGCAACCCTCCATTTCCGTCCCACAGATATGAAGAGGAGATCAACAAGCGCACAGCTGTCGAGAACGAGTTTGTGATTCTGAAGAAGGTGGGTGCATGCATGCTGAACTCCCTGCTGCTGCACAGCTGCTGCAAGAAACACTGCAGCTTCTCCTCTGGAAATGGCTCCATTCCTGTGCTGTGCTTTTTCCCTAGGAGGTGGATTCTACCTATATGACAAAGACAGAGCTGCAAGCCAGGCGGGACGCCCTCCTGGAGGAGATAGACTTCCTCAGAGCCCTCTACGAAGCAGTAAGCACCTTCCCAGGACCTTCATGTCCTGCCCATTTTCCAACTTCTTTGCTTCCCTTTCCCACCTCAGAAGCTCGGGATGGATTATTTTCCTCTCCATTGCACTGCATACCTCCACGCTTTTTCCATGTCACCTGTTTTATTAACCCCTCCTGGAAGATTCGTGCAAAAATCACTTTGCAAACACAGCTCTGTTCTCCACTGGGGCCTGGAACAAGAGATGTGCCCCACCTGTGACTCACCCAAACCCCACTGCTTTGTCAGGAGCTGTCTCAGCTGCAGACCCAGATCTCTGACACCTCTGTCATCCTGACCATGGACAACAACCGCAGCCTGGACATGGACAGCATTATCGCCGAGGTGAAGGCGCAGTACGAGGACATCGCCAACCGCAGCAGGGAGGAGGCTGAGTCCTGGTACCAGTCCAGGGTGAGAACTAAAGAAGGGTTCTTTTAAGGGCAAACCATGCTCCCTTTCCCAGATACCCAAGGGTAGGTTCTACTGAGAATTTTACAGCACAGGATGACTTCAGATTTAATAACCCCATAAAAGCTCTAAGTACTGGTTTGGGATTGAGAAGAGACACACACCTCTGAGCAGAAATACTACTTTATCTGATAGTGATATGAGAAGGAGGAAAGGCTTTAAAGTAAGAGAGAAGAAATTGGGGTGAGGTGTGGGGAGGAAATTCCTTACTCAGGTGGTGTTGAGGCCCTGGCACTGCTGCCCTGAGAAGTGTGGGTGCTCCAACCTTTGAGGTGCTCATGGCCATGGATGGGGCCCTGGGCTGATGGAGAGGAGGGAGCAGCCCAGGGCAGGAGTGGGGCTGGGGGGCTGTAAGGACCCTTTCAACCCAAGCCATGCTGTAATCCCATGGTTCTGCATGATCTTTTAGGACCCTTCCAACCCAAACATCCTATGGCTCCATGATCTTGAAGATCCCTTCCAACCCAACCGTCCTATAGTTCTATGACCTTTTAGGACCCTCCCAACCCAGCCATCCTATGGTTCCACGATCTTGAAGGACCCTTCCAACCCAACCATCCCATGGTTCTATGATATGATACTCACATGCTTCTTCAATCTACAATGCTGGGTTCCACCCTGACTTCTGTTCCTCTCCCTGGCAGTACGAAGAGCTGCAGGCTACCGCAGGCAGGCACGGGGATGACCTCCGCAGCACCAAGCAGGAGATCTCTGAGCTCAACCGGCACGTCCAGCGGCTGCGGGCTGAGATTGACAGCGTGAAGAAACAGGTACAGGGCAAATGCAAAGACTCAACCAAGTCCAGCAAATAAATATAAATGCACCTCAATGAGTTCTGCTGGATCATGAATTAATTAATTCAAAGCCTTCTGCACCTATGGCCATGCACCATGACTGTAGGGTGCAATGAACTGCCCTATGCTCCAGATGGGGATTTCAGCCACTGTTTTTCCTCCCCAGTGTGCCAGCTTGCAGACGGCCATCGCGGATGCTGAGCAGCGTGGGGAGCTGGCCCTGAAGGATGCCAGGGACAAACTGGCCGAGCTGGAGGCAGCCCTGCAGCAGGCAAAGGCAGACCTCGCCCGGCAGCTGCGCGAGTACCAGGAGCTGATGAACGTCAAGCTGGCCCTGGACATCGAGATCGCGACCTACAGGAAGCTGCTGGAGGGCGAGGAGTGCAGGTGGATGAAGCTGAGCTGTGCAGTTGCAAGCTCTGCAGCTTCCCCCAGTGATATTTCACAGATGTTCTGTTGGCTTTTCAAGCACCTTTTGTTCATGGACTCCCCCTAAATGCTTACTGTCTTCTTTTGCTCCCTTCCAGGCTCTCTGGAGAAGGTGCTGGTGCAGTGAATATCTGTAAGTACCTTCTAAAGACAGTTTTGTGACTTTTCCATCTGTCTGCCAGCCGCTCTGTCCATCTGTTTGTGGGTGCCTCTGATAAGTGTGTTCTCCTCTTGCAGCTGTGACCAGAACTGCTGTAGGATCAGGATATGGAAGTGGGAGCTGTCAGAGCTTCAGAGGCAGCAGTGGGGCCGGAGCTGGGCTCTGTGCTGGAGGAATGGGCTTCAGCTCTGGGAGCGGACAAGGTATGGCCGGGCCATGTATGGTCGGTGGGAGCAGCTCCAGCGTGCAGTACATCAGCAGCTCTTCGACCAAGAGGTGCTACTGAGTTCCGACAGCCACGTGCTGCTCTGTCCCTTGCATTGCGTGCAGTCCTCACTCTGTTACTTGCAAAAGGTTTGGAAGTCCAAGTTGTCTGCCCTTATTTATGTAAATGCCTTGCTCCTGTTTGCTCTTAGATGCTCCAGAAGCCCCACATCCCAGTGTTTGTCTAATAAAAGGCATGCGAAATTCATTCTGTTGTATTCTCCTTTTAATTTCAATGACTTTACATGGCCATGGTGGCACTATCATCTCTTTAGCAGAAGGGGAACACAAGTCACACACGTAACAGTTGTGAACTCTCCCTCTTCCATGGCCATCACTTCCATCCAACAGGAAAAAGGAGTGGGGATGTCCCATTCCCATTTGTGCAGCAAGATTTTTTGGCATCAGCCTCCAAAGAAAAGGGAAATTTCCAACTCTTGCCTCCACACACCAGAGAAAACATCCTTCTATCCTAATTTCTGTCGTGGCGTCTCAAGCCCCTGTAATTTTTCAAGGTTTTATGTGGTGACTCATGCAGGGACATAAATCAGTTTTCCCCAAGAAGTTCAGCTTACGTGTTCTGTGCATGCAATAGCTGCAGGGGTTAATAAAATGCCATCATTGATATCACCATAATTAGAAACTGCAAAGACCCATTAAAGCCCTGAACTCATCTGCTTTGGGAAGAGCCACGTCCAGTGTGACTCAGCTCTGCTGGGTGAGCAAAGTGCTGGAGGCAAACATGACTCACTGACCGACGCTTGGCCAAGAGAAAGTGATAAAAAACAACAAACTCCTCATTAATCCTCCAGACCTGAGCACAACAATGCACTACCACAAGGAAACGGCCCATCCTCTAACGCCTGCCCTTCCACCTTCGGTATCTCTGGACCTGATTTCCACTGACACTCACAGAACAGAATTTGGCTTGCTGGAGCCCATGCAAATGCTATCCAGCAGCAAACAGGCACCTGACAGCTTCACTTCTACTGCCAGCATGCTTTCTCTCTGTAGATATCTCAGCATCCAGCACTATGGCCAAGAAAAGCACCCAGGCCTCCCCTGCAGAAGAGCAGAAGTGCCTCCCAACTATTCTCTTCATCACAAGAAGTCAAGCTTGCAAAGCAGAGGAGCACACCAAGACCTCCAGTTGCCCCTTGCCTTGACCACATGTCAATCCCGTGAGCAAAGCCAGGTTTCCCTTATCAAAGACATCAAATTGGCATTTTCAGCATCTCCACCACTGCCCTTGTGGCAGCTTCAGTTCCATCTGCTTTAAACTGAACCAGCACTGACACCAAGCTAAAAGCAAGCCCAAAGGGAACAATCAGATGTAGAGATATATATTTTCCCAGCAGTCCTCAGCACCCTGAAAAATACAGGCTGGAAAGTTTGGTTAGTTTTATGAGCCTGCAGGTTGCCAACCTGGTGCACCAGAGAGTTGGGTGATTAACGGGCTGGAAGTGTGGCCAGGTGCACCACTGTAAGCTGATGTGCTTCGTGTGGCAGTGAGCTACATGGGTTAGTGGGCATGGTGATGATGCGTTGATGGCTGGACTTGATGGTCTTAGAGGTCTTTTCCAGCCTTAATGATTCTATGATTCCACCACCCAGTCCTCTGCACAAGCCCAGAATGCAGAAGGATTTAAGGCAGGGGTCACCCCAGGGACAAACTTAGAGATTCCTGTCCATCTGCCATCTCATCCCTCTGCAGCCACACTGAAGTCAGCCAGCCATGGGTTAGGATCACTGATGGGTTTGGTGCTGTTTCCACCACTGTGCCCATTGCCCAAAGCACTTTCAGCTCCATCTGCATGTCCCACAGCAGTGGGAGAAGTGTGGGATGGATCTGCAGAGGGTTTGACAGCAGGAGCCTTCCCAACCCAGGGGGAAGCAAGAGTATTTCCAGAAGCAGAGGGCACTACTCTGCCAGGTCAGGGTGCAGCCATAGGGTGAGTGATGGAGGGTTTGGGTTTAGGTTTGGAGGAGGATGTTGCCCCAGAGGTATTCAAGGGATCATGGTCAACCCAAACCTCCTGGTCAATATTAACTTGGATATCAGCCCCAGTGCAGTGAGAACATTAGGAGAAGGAGGATCAGATCAAAGACCTCACTAACAGGTTCACCTCCTTCATTAGCAAGGTGAGGCTCACTTCGCCCATCCAGCCTGGCATAGTTGTCATTATCTGTAGAGTGGGATCAGGATTGCTCTCCATTTTAGACATTCACTTCTAAATCCTTGATACACAGAGTTTTGGAGCTTAGTAAGTAGGGCTGGATAAGGAGCACGCTATTTCTCCAGGCTTCCTTGTGACTAAATACTGCTCCTCCTCTCCAAATCTCCCAGTCAATGAGCCAGTGCTCACTCACTGATGCTGAAGGCCACATGGGATGGTGCAGACCATGCACAATGCTGTCAAACACATCAAGATCACGTAAGCAACAACACACAACAGAAGGAAGGAACCCCATCCAGTTTTTCTCCATTCTGTCCTCTTTCTGGAAGAGTTTAAGACCCAGTGCAACCAAGAACTGTGAGACCTCAGCAACAACTAACCCGACCAGGCTCTCTTCAGCTGCTGTATAAATAGTGGTACCCTACACCCTGCATGGCATCTGCCTTTATTTTTAAATTTCTTTTATTTCTACTTCTTTTTTAAACTAGGAGCGCTCTGACCACTTCTTACCGATGTGGGTTCCTCTCCAGGAGAGAAAATCTGCCGAAAAAACGACGATTAATTTTAAGTGTGTGCTTAAGTGCTCCTTCCTCTCTCTAAAATAACAGCACAACTTGCTCCTCATGGTTGGGTTCCAGTGCTGCTGGAAGCCAGGAGGTAATTTCTACCCCATAGAAAGTCTCTGAAGGTTTCAGCTCAGCTCATCAACTCTTTAGGAGGAGCTGCTCCTTCTCATCCACTGTATGAACTTTGGAAAAACTTCTGTCAAGCCTCAGTGTCTGCTACCGTATCCCCAGGGGACGCACTGCGTAATGGATTTGAGTAAGGAAGGAGCTTAAATCGGCAGTGTGGAACCAGAAAAACAAGAGAGGAGAGTGAGGAGCAACTGAAAAGAAGAGCACAGCACCCTCTGCTCTGCCTTTCTGGGGAAGGAGATCACCGTCTGCCACCTCTGCCACCTTCGCCAACAGGATGGATGAGGATATTTTAGGACAGGATACATCTCTTCCTCCATTAGCTACAGCAGGAAACCCCAAATCCCCAGTTTCCAGGGAGCTGAATAAGGATGAATCCCAGCTGTAAGCCCCCCCACCAGCCAAACTGGAGGCAGTAACACCAACAGGGTTAAAAACACAAGGAATCCATCCCTGGTTCAATGCCTTAGTTCTTAGCCCCCCCCACCTTTGTACGGAAGAGGGAGGGAGGCAAAAAAGAGGGTTGAAGGACACTCAAATGTACCCAGCCCCTCTCCTCACATCTTCCGCTCCTGTTGAACTGTTTCAGTTTTATGCCATTTCTCCAATAAACTGCAATCAAACTTACCGTGAACAGTGTGCATTTTATCTGTCATAATGAAATTTAACGGAAAGCACAATTTAGAAGCGTGGAAGGCTTTCTACATTGCCATAGGCACCCACTGTTTCTCTGAGCCCTGCTGCACCTTGGTTCAGCCCCAGAGAGGAGAGGGAATGCTCAGGGTATGGGACAGAAGGAACACAGGGCAGCACCACACAGCACTGCAGGCTTCCCAGCCCACACAGAGCAGGACCAGGAGGTGGGGCTGGTTTCATCTGGCCATAACCACCTCCGTGAGAGCCAATTGAAGGACAGAGGCAGATATTTGGGATCAGATGAATTGTCACCCAACAACACATTTGTGGGACCAAAAGGGCTCCAGGCAGTTGGCTGCAGATGCCATTGCAGGAGCACTCCTAAACGGTGTTTTGGAGTTGGGAAACGTGGAGCCCACGCACACAAGTTGAAGTTCTGCAAGGGTTGCTCCACCCTGCAGCTCGTGCTATGTGTTAGCATCACTGCACGCGCACACAGCCAGAGCTGAGCCTCCATCCAGCTGCAGCACCTGCAAAGTGCAGCTCCCCTGCTGCTCACCCCCGGTGCCCCATCTGGAAAACAGGAGGGGTTAACCTCCATCCCCTCCCTGGAGCAGCTGACTGCCATGAGTTGGGTGAGGATGTGGTTGCTGCTGGGATGCAGCTGGAAGCTGTGCTGGCTCAGACAAGCTGGTGGTACCAAGCGTTGCTCAGCTCTGTCATTACAAATCTCAGAGAGAAAAAGCATGAGAAGAAGCCAGTATCCCTTCTTCCATTGCACAGCAGATGTCAACTATCACATAGAGCAGCGGTTCTCCAGAATCTGGGGCCCAGTGATGAAAGATGCTGAGCTCCCTTGACTCCTCTTAGGCTGACACCCAGAAAAGTGCTCAGCACATACACCTCCCACACAGCTTCACTCTAAATAAGGCACTCCAGCTTTCAGGCTTGCAAGCAGGAACTCCTCTCTGATCCCCTTCATGTTCTCAGGCCATAGTGAATGCCAAGAAAATCACATAAAGGCAAATGCACCTTCAGACAAAGCTGAGATGTTCAGGGCTTATTCACTGTTATCCCACTGGAGGCAAAAGCATTAAGAGAGTACCCACCCATGGCACACAGCCCTTCAATATTTCGGGAGAGATGGAACAGAAAAACCCTTATTTCATCTCATAGGAATGACTTGCATGCTTTCTTTTGTCCTCGTCGCTTTGAGCCCACCTCCTTTGCTCGTATGCACATGTAATCCAAAATTACATCCGTGGGGATTTGCCAAGCAAATTCAGCAGGGAGTGATGGCCAAGCCCAGCTCTCCTGTCAGTAATCCTATGGAGGACTCTTCTGGCAGCATCAGTACATTCACTCCACTGTTGCTCCATCCATTCAACCTTTGCCTTTGTTTTTATTTTTCTTTCATTCATGTAAGTTATAGAATTAGGTTCGAAAAGGGAGCAGCTTTGGCTAAAGGGTAATGCAAAGCCCATCTGAATCTCTGTTTAGATACCCAGGATGCTGCCAAGAGTTTAATTCAGATTCTTCTGCTTGCATGTATCAAGACGTAATCAGACGATTGGTTCTGCTTCTCTCTTCCATGCTCACTATAAAAAAGGGAGGTTTGCAAATGCAGTTTTTATGGGGCCAAGGATTCCCTCCCATTCAAATTAGAAACACAGCCCAGAACCTAACGATAGATGTGCACTTAAAAGCAATTCACGTTGCTCTTCAGCAAACAAGATGAGTGGGATATTACCAAATACCCCAAGCTCATAAATATGGTTTAAAATGGTCATTTGGGGATGGTTGTGCAGCAAAACGCCATTTTTTTCTGGGAGAAAAGAGGGTGAAGGCTCTGTTTCTCATTCCAGAGGGTTTCCGATCAGGCCACCTCATGTGCACTGCCTCCTGCTCCCTCCACTTTCATTCCCCTTCAAGGCAGCCATGATAGCTTGCCAACTCCATGTGAAGCATGAGGAATTTCAGCTCCTGCTCTGCTGGGACCCCCAGAAGCAGAAGGAGATCCACCATTGATCCCCCTCGTGGCATGGAGCTGGCAGCACAGGATGCTCTGGGCTGGGACGTATCAGCAGTACAAGCCTGGGTGGCAATGGAGAGATATGGCCATGGTCCCTCTGGCATGGGGTTGGGCTACAGAGGTGCTAGCTTTGGCTATGGGGTTGATGGACACACAGGGGCCTGCACACCCATTGCCCAGACCCCCATCACGGAGCTCAGGCTGGAGATAGATCAAGTTTCGCTGCTACCTGCAGAGAAGTTGGTTCTCTAAGCCCCATTTTTATACCCCTTGAGTCTGAAACTGAAGCAGAATTATCTCTGATTTATCCCATCTCAGTAATGAGTAACTTAGGGCTTTTCCTATAACAGCAGAGACATTTTTCAGAACGGCCTTCTCGTGAGAAGAAGTCACTTGACAGATTTTCAGCTGTCTGCTTTTTCCATTCACCTACTAATATCCTGAATGATACCAATTTCATCTCTCAGTTTACCACTACTTGGGCTGTAATTGCTCACTTCTGTATCACCAGTAACAAATCTTTACACTTTGAATTTCAAGTCCGGCTGCTGGAGCAGCATAACAAGGGGCTGGAGACCACATGGGGATTTCTACAGGAGCAGAAGTGTTACAACAGCAACGCTGAGCTAACACTGGAAACTTCTATTGCCAACTGGAAGAGCCAAGCGGGATGTTCTGGGAAGGGACAGAGCCAAGCTGGCAGCAGAACGGAGTGATATGCAAGGTATAATGGAAGATTACAAAAAAAAGGAAGTTTTTTTTTTTTTTTAAAAGGTAAAAATTCCAAAACTAGAACTGGAATGGATCTCATTCATTTTTAGTTGGCAGAGCTGCACAAGACGCAATGTCACCAGCAATGTCCACCTGTATGACTTGTGTCACCAGCTGTGTCCATGCTGGGGTTGGGCATTTGGAGGTGAGGCAGGAGGATGAGATCAAATTTTTGCCTAGGTTGAATAATGAGGAGCAAAATTATGTTTTTTTCTTCCCCTTGCAGGCACGGAGAGGAAAGGTGTGTAGGGAAGGAGTGTGTTCTGCTCCAAGAGCTGAGGGCATTTCAGGCCAATGCAAACACTTATTTGGGGCTTTTGGTAGGAACAGCAGTGAACGTTGTTGGAGAGACAGTGGTGAGATTGCTTCTCACCCTCCAGAGACTCTAGAGGGACCTACAGGCCAACTTTTGGGAAGATGTAATTAAAGGAGTTGAATCCCACCTTGAGTCGGTTGTAGCTCAACGTGGCCCTTTGGGACATTTGTGTACCCCAACTGGTCAAACTCTTCTCTTCTCTGCTCTGCCCAGCAACGTTCCTCTTGTGCCTAAGAGGATGAGAGAGGAAATCTGTTTAATAACACGGTAAAACTCATGTCCCTGCAAGAAGCAGCACTAGGAGCTGTAATCCCACTGCACGTGGCATTAAGCAGAATGCTCCTTTATTGCACAAAGCCTTCTGATGTGCTTGGGCACATGGATAGTATCTCCATGAGCAAAGCCGAGGTGGAGTCCCTCACCCAGAATCAGCCTCCAGAGAAGCCCGAATGCAGAGTAACCACTTCTTTTACTTTTCCTCCAACCCATGCCTCTTGGAAAGGCCCACAGAGTTCAGCTCTTACAGCCCATCACTTAAGGTCAGGAAGATTTTTGGTGTCTTGTGCATACATCAGACCAATGCTCCACATTTCAAAGGCACCACTGCCGCATTGCATGGGCAAGATCCTAAGGAATCTGTTTCTATTTGATGGTAGAATGTCATGGAAGTGGACAATTGCTCACCTTGCTGTTGCCCCCAGGGAATTGCTCAGATCCAGGCACCCACTGTGGGCAAATCCATATGATTTTAAATCAGTGTATGAAACCAAAGCCTGGAGATGGGTGACAACGCTGCTGTCATCCAAAGCTTTTGGACACAGCCAAAAGGAGCTGGGCTGACAGAGTCCTGGTACTACAAGAACAAGGGACATTCACAGAAGGGTTTATGCCCCACTTCTGCTTCTCCATGTTTCCCAAGTTGGGCTGAAGGAGCTCTTTAAAGGTCTGTTTTCTCAGCCATGTGCTGTTTGGTACATCCTCTCCTAGCACCTTTACACCCAGAGCTGCTATGGTGTAAATGAATCAGTTGTGACCCCAATGATAAAGGTTTTGGCCTTATAGCTTGATATCAGGGGCTGTGATCCCAGCACTGCACAGCAGTTCTCATTACTGACATCTCCTCACTCTGGTGTTTATTTTCGTTGCATTTTCTCTCTCCTAAGTATGAGGAACTGAGAGAAGCTGCTGGCAAACACAGCTTGTGTAACATAAAAAACCAAAATTACGGAGCTGAATTAGGTGATTCAGAGACAACTGGATAACATGAAAACACCAAAGCCCAGGGAAGGATGACTCAAGGACAGAAATGTGGCAATGGTAATTCCAAGGCTGTGGATTTCCAACTCCTCCACTAGAGAAAGGGAGCAATTAAGTCCGTTTTGATCATAGAATCATAGAACCATTTGAGTTGGAAGGGATCTTTAAAGACCGTCCAATCCAACTCTCCTGCAATGAACAGGCACACCCACAGACTGTGGAAATACGCATCACCTGCTTGACTCTCACACTTGCTGATAATCCAAAGTACAGAGCAAAACGCTCTGTGGGTGCTGGTCCAGCCTGCAGGAGGTTTAGATGGGGGAATAGGCAATGCATCCAAGCCCACCAGCTCCTTTTACAGTCACCACCTCTGTAACCGTAACCACAGGAGGCACCGGGGACAAAAGCATCATCACTCCGGATGCTGCTTCTACCACTGCATGGTGCTGTGAGCAGGAAGAGCTCCAGTATCAAAGGTGTGTCCTCTACAACCTCCAAAATACTCAAAAAAATGAGCCAGGCATTCAAAAGGAGGAGCATCCCTTCAGCAGGTCCTATCAGCTGCACACAAAGCAGCGATGCTATTGTAAAGCTGCAGTGCACTCGTTAAGGAGCCAACTGCATAGGAAGACACCTGGGTTGAACGCACAAAGCAATGCATGTTTCTGCTCTTCCAGTGCATGGATGTGACTGCAGAGAAGAGGAAAAACCAAATGGAGCAGAGAGGTCTTACCCAGATCATCAGCCTCCCCCACAGTGTCTGTTGTGTGCCTTTATCTTGGTTTTTTCTCCATTTCTCCCTGCTGACACCAGCACATTATGTGGTTCTTCTTTTCAGAGTGATGAACTAGAGACAGTTAAAACCAATAATCACCAATGAAATAACTCTAATGAAGGCAGTCTCTCATTACTGAGTGCTGGTACACAGGGGCCACCGCACATCTCACCCCCCCCCCACACTCCATTTACTTTCACCACTCACCCGAGCATCACACTCCTATCCTGCTCAAGCCAATTAGCACTGTTTGTTTTAGTTGAGCTAGCTCAAAAGATCTTGGTGGGTTTTCTTAGGGTCCAACATCTTGCTTAGCTGCTTTGCCCCACTGAAAGGGAGGACCTGTAGCTTAATTCAGAGCCCCTCTCTCCTTTTGGGATGGGCACTGTGTATGGCCACCCCCCCTTACAACCCCTCTGTCCAAAACTGCTGTAAAGTCACATTCAGTGTTACTTGCCTCATTAACATGAGAAAATGTTTCCCGAAATGAAGGGAAAAGACGGCATTCAGAGGATGTGGAAGGAAGAGATGCACTCACAAAGCAGTGAAATGCAGCCAGAGCCCAAACTGGAGCAAGGTGACCTGGCACAGGAGGATGAAGGACACCCCGGAATCATCAGATTTGCTCCATCCTCTTATGCACCATCCCTGGAAAGTCTTTGAGGGCCCTGGAGCTGAGGAGTCCAGCGAGGCTACTAATTTGGGCTTGTAATCAACCACTGAACAAGGAAGGGGAAAAACACAATAAGCAAAACCCAACCATTAACTTGGAACTTCCACCCTGCCCCTAGAAAGCATGCTGCCCTCCCACACAGCGACGCGGGCCCCAACGCCATTCCCATCTCTCCAAGCCATGGACACACACACACACGTGAACAGCGAAGGTGGGAGGAATGGAGGAATTGAGCCCTGATGCTGCAATGAGAGCACTCACCCAGCGTGGGAGGCAAAGGAGAGAGCCCCAAGCAAGGAGTGAGCCTTAGAGCTGAGGGACAAGGAGACGGCACTTTTCTGAGGACTTCGCTAATTTGGAGCATCTACAACAGCCACCACGTTCCAAAAACAGGTCTCTGTTTCAACTAATACCCCCCAAAATAAGTTACAATGGAAAACACTCCCACCAGCAATCTGCAGAAAAGCCTCCTTGACAAATACACCTGGTCCCAATGATGTTTGCTAGGCATTCAAAGATGTTGCCTTTCCTTAGGCAAAGTCAACAAAACACGGTCATCCGTCACTAACCTGCAATCAAGGCTTTGTTTGCTAACTCTCAATGAATTCACATTTACTACCAATGTTATTTATTAAGCATTTGGTTGTATCTCAGACTCCTTCTGGTTGGAAAAGACTTCCAAGACCACCCAGTCCAACCCCAACCCATCCCACCATGCCCACTGACCATGTCCCCAAGTGCCACATCTCCACGGTTCTTGAACCCCTCCTGGGATGGTGACCCCAACACCTCCCTCAGCAGCTTATGCCAATGCATCATCACTCTTTCAGAGAAGAAATTATTCCTAATATCCAGCTACATTCTCCTTCAGAGCTCTTACTTGCAAGCTAGGGTAGCAGCAAAATGTAAAGCTAGGGAAGCACTCTGATGAGGGAGAACTTGACGTCTTCATCCAACCTATAACAAAGTAAAAGCTTTTACATTCCTGAAAACAAGGAGCACCAGCACAAGCCCTGATTTCCACTGTGATTACACAAGACTTCAGTATGTCCCCATTGATTTAACAGTACACTTCATTTGCGTTATGGGGCAAATCTGCCTTCTCTGCTGGTGAGCGCAACATATGCTAAGCAGCTCCTACTCTGCATGGTAAACATCTTGTGGAAGTTTCACGCAGCCTCGCCCCATTCCCCACACAAATAAAAGGAAGAAGGTGCTGCACTGGAGGCAGAGGGAACTGCACTGGGGCCCAGCACGCTGCCTGCACCCAGCCCTCCCCACCAGCAGCCATGTCCTGCTCCTATGGCACCAACGTTGGCCGCGTTGGCAATTTCAGCTCATCTTCTCTCGCCCTTCCCAGGAATGGGCATAGCTTCCGCAGTGCCTCATGTCACCAGCACAGGTTGGGTTCCTTCAGCACCAGGAGCCTCAGCAGTGTGGCATTCTCCAGGCCCAGAATAGTTGTAGGAGAATGTCCTTCTACAAGACGCGGACATGGCTTTGGTGCTGCTGGAGCAGGATTTGACTGCAGAAGTGCTGGCTTTGGCTACAGGGTTGGTGGAGCCTCCAGGCCGTGCACCATCGTACCCATCACTGTCAATGGCAAACTGCTACAACCACTCCAACTGGAGCTCGACCCCAACGTGCAGACCGTGAAGAACCAAGAGAAGGAGCAGATCAAGACCCTCAACAACAAATTTGCTTCTTTCATCGAGAAGGTGAGCAGAGAAACCCTCCCCAGCTCCAGTCCCAGGGAGGTCTAGCATGGAAAGGGAGAGGAATCCTTGTAATACAGCTCTGTTTTAGACATTGAGGACAACTTCAGAATGCCAGCTGAGCACCAAGGTGTTTTTTTCCTATAAGCGTTACGGGTTTTATGCATTTCCACAAGACTTACCCACAAAAACCATATGCACAAAAGAACACTGGAGTAGGAAACACTGCATTCAGGTGTACCAGCAGCCACATTTTATGGCTGTTGCATGGACATAACCTCTCAAAACCACTTAACCTCTATCTCATTTCCTATTTTGCTTTCTGGGATTCAGGTGCGATTACTGGAGCAGCAGAACGAGGCGCTGGAGACCAAGTGGAGCTTTCTGCAGGATCAGAAACATTGCAGGAACACCATTGTGCCCATATGGGAGACTTGTATTGGGAATCTGAAGAAGCAGCTGGAAGCACTGGGGTGCAGCAGAGCCCAGTTAGAAAGACACCTGAAAGCAGCCCAAGAGGCCTTGGAAACCAACAAGAAAATGTAAGTGAGAACTCCTCAGGATAATAAATGGTCCCCAGAGAACAGGATCATAAAACCATGTCTCAGTTTACAGAGCAAACAGAGGACACAATCTCTTCTAGATTCTCATGCTCTTTCCTAACTGAAGGAATTGACACTTAGAGCTATTCCAAGTGTTCTTCTGTTCCCCGGTGCAGAAGTCAAATCAAAACAGTTCTGCAGATTTGTAAAGACACCAAAACCTCTCTGAAAACAAGTGTGCTTCCCCATGGGCTATGAAACAAGAACAAAAGATCCCTAAACATCAACCAGGGAAAAGTGAGGGAAAAAAAAAAAAAAGAAGGCGTTCCATTTCTTGAAGTAAGCCTGCAGAATCCCAAACAAAGATGTAATTGCACTAAGCTTGAAATCTCCTCTTTTCCCACGCAGGTATGAAGACGAACGCAGCCGGCGGAGCTGCACCGAGAAGGAGTTGATTGCCCTGAAGAAGGTGAGCAAAGGCCGTTTGAACCCCTCCTGTTGGGTTCAGGTCTTTGGGGTGCACACAGGTGGTGATTTGTTTCCCCAGAGCATCGCACAGAACAAGTACCAGCAGGAGCTGGTGCTCAGGTGTGCTTGAACTCAGCAGCAGTTGTGCAAGCGGGAGCTGGCGCGCAGTCATGCTACCTGCACCCAAAGTCCCTCACCCCAAGGGCAGCCCCGAGTCGGCTCTCATTAATCAGTTTCCTCCCTCTCTCCCCACCACCACTTCAGGACGTGGGCTGCTCTTTCTTAAGCAAAGCAGAGCTGGGGGCCAAGGTGGGAAGGCTGGAAGGAGAGTTCGACTTCCTCAGGGTGCTCTACGAGGAGGTAAGCAGATCCCTGCTGCTCCAGCTCTGCATTTCTCAGGCAGATCTGGAAGATCTATCCCAAAGAACAGGAGAAGAATGGGTGATGCAGGGCAGTGGTCACTCCTTACGGTGAATGGGGAGACCAACAATCCACCCACGTGTGGTCACCGCTAAGGGGGACCAAGTCCACGGGCAGGGCTGGATGGGATCACGGGAGTGCCAGCATCTCACTGTCACCTCCAGGAGAGCAACCAGCTGCGGGCCCACATCTCAGACACGGCGGTGGTTGTGGAGATGGACAACAGCCGGGATCCCGACCTGGATGGCATCGTCGCCAACGTGAAGGCTCACTACAAGGACACTGCCTGCAAGAGCCGGGCAGAAGCTGAAGCCTGGTGTAAAGGCAAGGTGAGAAATGCAGCCAAAGGGAGGGTGTGGGCGCAGCTTTCCTCTGAAAACCCAGATCTGCTCTGATTTAACTCAAAGCATGTGCTCTTGGGGACACACAACCCACGTCTTTGGGGCTTTTTCAGTTTGAGGAGCTGCGAGTCACTGCAGGCAGAAATGCTGACAGTCTGCAAGAGAAGAAAAGAGAGGCAGCCGAGCTGACACGGGTGGTCAAGAAACTGAGTGGAGAAGTCAGGAATGCCAAGGAGCAGGTGAGTATTACCAGGTCTGCTGTTCCATCAGGGCAGAGGGATGCCAAATTTTTGTTCCAAATGTGTCACATTTAAAAATACCAAGAGACATTTAAGGCTGACCACATCTTTGCAGTGCCACAAACTGGAAATGGCACTGGCTGATGCTGAGCAGTGCAAGGAAACGGCCATCAAGGATGCGAAGAGCAAACTCACCGAGCTGGAGGCGGCTCTGCAGAAGGCAAAGCAGGACCTGGCCCAGCAGGTGCGGGAGTTCCAAGAGCTGATGAACATCAAGATGGCCCTGGACATCGAGATTGGGACCTACAAGAAGCTGCTGGAAGGCGAGGAGAACAGGTGAGTGAAAGACATCAACATAAGACCCTTCAGATTCATGTGCCAGAATGGGAAAACCAACTGGGCAGTGCTTTTCAGAGCTGCCCTGCAGTAAATCCACCTCGCAGGCCAGCTCTTCCTATCAGTCCCACCACACCTCCACTGGTGCAAAGAGGCTGTCCTGCTCCCTGCAAACATTTGAGGCTCATGGGGCTCTGCCTGTGAAGACACATAACCACGTGCAACTTTTCCTCCACAGGCTCTGTGCAGAAGGAGGCTTCCCCGTCAACGTCTGTAAGTTGGAGCATAAAACTTCTTCCGAGCTTGGGCATCTCCTGCCTTTTCTCCCAGCAATTCCCTAAGCTGAAACCTTAGACAGCTTTGCCTTTTGCAGCTGTCTGCCATTCCGAAGGAGGTCTCACCTACAGCCCAGAACCCAGCTTTGCTGAGTTGGCCAACGGAAGCTCATGCATTAGGAGTGGGAACACCCACATGAAGGTTGTGTCCATGACCAAGTCGACTGTATGAAGAAGCTGCAGATGAATGGCAAGGCTGGAAACGAAGCACCACGCACACCCCTCTGCCCCCTCACAGCAAGAGCCTGCCTGGTGCAGGAGCACACGCACCCAGCTCCCCTATGTTGCACACTTCTTTTCCATGCAAAGGGATACAAAATGCAAAGAGGGGTATTCCTGTACTCACAGAGTTTTGCTGTTTCTGCTAGGGAATTCTAGGAGCAAACCCCCAATCCCCTTAGTGCTGCCGTTATACAGTTCTCACAAGATGCCCTTGGTGTAGTTCCCTGCTCTTTCTGCCTCTACAGATTGAAGGATCAGAGCGAGGTGTAGGGCAGAACAGCTGCCACTCGTGAGCATTTAATTAGGGCTTCATTCAGCCCACTTGCGTTAGCAGCTCCCGTATATAACCTATTACTATAACCTAGTTATATCAGCTGTCCTGATTTACAGATACACCCCTTGCATCAGCAGAACTCACTCAAAATTGCCTAGTTTCCCTACACATACCCATTTCACATCCCAAGGGGGGGGATTTCAATGGCTGTTGCTGTTTGGAGGCAGTTTGCTTTCTATTTGCATTACCTGTTTGGAAACCGATCCTCAACTTTTCCTTTTTCTTCCGTGTTTGTAACGGCCTGGCTCATCTGATGCCATAAATACCATCTTAAATGAAAGGACTTGGGGCCTGAGCCCATCGTCACATGTGACAGAGGCTGATCCATCAATAAGCCTGGCTCCAGCTCACAAAAATCCTCTGCTGTCGTGTTCAAGGGATCCAGACCCAGCCTTAAACACATGGCATCGGCATTAGTCTCCTTTCCAGTTCCCTAGTACGTAGTAAACTGAGCTGCTAGTGTAAGTGCATTTATCCTATTTGAGGTTTGGGAAGGGGAGAGGACGCAGCGATATATTTCCAATGACTGCACATTTCGTCGGCAATACTCATCAATGGCTTTTATCCTAGTTATAGTCTCACATCTCCAATAAATCAACATAGCAACTCAGTTACAGTGGCTTCTTTCTGGGGAGAAGAAGGGCTGACTTTGTCTTTGCTCTGGGATCTCAAATGTCAACACTTATAGGGATCTGACAGGCAGATCCAAGCCCCATATCCCCCTGACAAAGTCCTCCCACGTCCCTCATCCTACCAATATTCTGCATGCAAGGAGCTTACAAACCTCTCCAAAGCATCAAACCTCTCTCCAAGGCACAGCTCTCTCCTTGCACACACAGAGCAGGAGCCAACTCACGGGTTACATGTCTTCATTAAGGCAGGGTGGAGCTCCAAATAATTTTCCTCCCAGGAAAAAAGAAACAAAAACAAAACACCATTTAGAGGGCACTGACTAAGCAAAGATGCTCTCGCAGTTTGCATAAAGCTAACTGAAACTTTTCATTACCACCATCAGCGCCTAAATCCCCTGAAAACATCATTGATTGCCTCAACTTGCCCAGGAACTCTTTGCATCCTGATGGCAGGAGCTGCTGGGTGGTTTGAAGCCAATTTGTCCTCCCTTTGCTTTGGTACCAGCTCCCAGCCCATACTGCACTGCAGGTGCTCCAGCACCAGAGCACAGAGCATCCCCTTCCCCTGAGCAGAGTCTGGGGAACTTCTTTTCCTCCTCACCAGGTGAGGGGTTGGCTTTAGAACCTCGTCAAGCCAATTACGCTCCCCTGGTGCACCCCATCTTCCCAGGACAGGTGCCCTCACTTCAGTTGTCTGTGCTAGAGCTCAGACCCAGCCCAGCCTATAATGGTTTTGAATCATTTAATCTTTTTAAAAACAAAGTGACAACCTCAGCCAACCCCAGAGCAGGGCTTTGGCCTTCATAGCTGCTGAAAAGCTGATGGAAAACATGAAACAAATGCAGCTTGAATGCAGGGGAGCTACAGAAATCCCCCAGCACCTGCAGCCTTCCTCCCAAGCCTTGTTGCCCCCAGGTCCTCGCTGCTCTTCTGCCTGTTTCCCTATAGAGAATAACAAATCTTACCTCCTCTTTGTAAAACCCTCTGCTGCCTGGGGACAGTACACACCTCCAGAGCTCTCAGTCCTGTTGTTACAGCAACACACATCCACAGCCACATCCCAGTGTGTGCTGCTGGAGAAAGAGCACCAGTGCAGCTCGCTAGGAGAGGAGAAAAAAGAGGGGCTGAGAGCAAGCAGAGCAGCAGAAACACTCAAAGGAGCACTGGCTTAAAAAATCAGGTAAATTATGTTATAAAATATACTTAAATATTATAAATACGCATAAATTGTATGCATTTTACCCTGCAGAAAGCAAGAGGAAGCAGTTGAAGTGCTCTGAGCTGTAGCAGACAGCTTGGCTGGACACTTGCGTAGAAACTGGCAACACTGGAAGAAGGAAAAAAAGCCATTTCACTGCTTTTACGTTCAGAAAGCAGCCAGATTTTATTGCATTCCAGTTGGTAGGGATAAAGCAAACCCTACTGACCACAAAATTAGCTGGAAGTCTTTAAGATCTGTAAGGCACCTGCATGGAGCATCCTGCCCAGCTGTCAACCTGCTGGCACCGGGGCAGAGGCACTGCGATGTTTGACTGTAAGAGCAGCAAAGGGCTTTGAGCTGTACTGTGGGAGGCTGTAATTAGCTGTGTGCAGAGAGATGGATGCACTCCTGACTGTGTTGAACCCCTGCCCTAATCAGGGACAGCGGGCTGGGAGGGGCACCTTGGCATCACCCTTCCATCGGGTGTGAACAAAAAAGTGCCCGTCCGTGGGTCAGAGGACTGACCCATCTGAGGAGGGATTCCCTCTGCAATTCTCTGCTCTCTGTTGGGCTCCATCTTTCCCCTGACTCATCTGTTTGCAGAGCCCAACAGCCACCAGTGCTCCGTGTCCTCTGAGCCCCAGTTCACAGCTCCTCCAGGACCCACAGCAGCTGCTGGGGCCGCTCCAGCACCTGCACCAGGCACGTTCCCAACCTCAGCCCCACGCCACCAGGAGCACCCTTAGCTCAGGACTGATTCACGTTTCAGATGCTCATTATCCATCTTAATCACTGCTGCAAAACAGGGAGGCCAAAAAAAAAAATCCTTCTCGGTGCTGCAGAGCGTTCTGTGGTGGGTGCTGGGTCACACCTGTCTCCTTCTGGAAATGCAAAAGCCTTCACCCACTGCAAAGCTGCTTCTGAATTACAGCTCCTGAACGCAGCAAGAGGCACAGGACACAGCTGGCTTTGCGCTAATTCAGTCAGTAGAGGTTAAATTCTGACCGGCCCCAGACTGGAGCCAAGATCAGACCCAAAGAACAAACAAAAAATACAAGGTGCATCCATCCCCACGGCCTCACACAGACGCTTCACACCTGAAGGCTGCAGATCCCCTTTTCCCCAGCAGCGAGCATCGCTCTGCAATGTAGGAGAGCTGCAGCCACACCTCCCACGTCCCTGTTCCCAGGTCACCGCTGCACACCTGAGAATTCAACAGCAGAGAGGGAGCCTCCATTCCCAATGAGGCATCACAGAGCCATGCAAATGACAGCAAGCAGCGGCCTCCCCTGCCAAAAAAACATCTGGGCAAGGCCTTTCTTTGAGCTCTTTGTTTCCATTCACTCCAGGGGATTTCTTTTTGCATTTCGCTCCTTTGGCTGTGACATGAAAGCGGTGCACTGGGTGTGCCGGGCTGATAGCACGGCTCTGCTGGGCACACAGGGAACTCCCCTCCCTGCATTAGTGCCACGTGTGCTGGAAAACCACACACCCGGGCTCAGCACTGCGCTGGCGCAGGGTGCTCGGTTGACAGGGTTGGGTTTGCCACAGGTACAGCATCTCCCAGGCTTTAATGGCCTCACAGCCACCCTCATGCTGCAGGAAACAGCTTTTCTCATTGACTACGGAATCTCTTCCTGGCCCCATTCCCACTGGGATGATGCCTTCAGCACTGGGGGGCTCACCCCACATCTGCACACCCATGCTGTCCCAAAAGGAGCAGCAATGAGCTGTCCTCATGCAGCATCACCCAGATTCATTTTGCCGAGCTTTGGCTGCCTGCAAGCAAGGCGTTTCTCCCAAAGTTTGGCTCCTCTCTGCTCAGCATACGGTGCTCAGAGAGGGGTCAGTCCCAACTGGTTCCA
Organism: Numida meleagris; assembly: GCF_002078875.1. Classification (NCBI taxonomy): domain Eukaryota; kingdom Metazoa; phylum Chordata; class Aves; order Galliformes; family Numididae; genus Numida; species Numida meleagris. The sequence goes on from NC_034437.1 coordinate 1,053,078, forward strand.
GTCGTGCTGAGGGGTTGGGCTGAGCCAAGCTGCGGAAACAAAACCAGCCCCATCACCCTAACGCCCAAACCCAATGCAAAGCAGGGGAATGAATTCACCCAGGGGTGAGACCACAGGCAGCAAACCCCAAATCCTGATCCTGACTGCAGCGTGGCACTGCTCCAAGGGACACAGCCTGGAGGGAGGCGAGGACTGGGATGGTTCTCCGGGCTCCTGAGCAGCAACACACGAGGAACTCAGCTGGGACTGAAGAAGCACACAGCGGGGCAACTTTATTAACTGCCTCATGGCAAACTCCCAGACCACAAAGGTATAAAACATCAACCAGAGATACGCTGCTGGGACACGGCAGAGCACGCAATGCAACAATTCCATGCAGTTTCTTTGACTCATTTATTTAAAAATTCTTCCTACCGCAGTAACAAACTATTTCCCCGGCGTGTTTACGTTGAAGACTCATTTTGGCAGGAACAAGGATTTGTTGTAACGAAGCATCAACAAAACACGCTTTTTCCCCAGTGGTAGGAGAGACCCCAGATATCACTAGTAATGCTCTGGAATACAGGGTAGTAAACAGAGGCACCCAAGGATGGGGAATGTTATTTCCCATTTCAGTGTGCTGCTTGTAATTCTAAGCAATTTCAATATCCCTTAGGCTTTGGGCTTCTGTTAAGAAGCGAGAATGGGTGAGTTTGCGAGTTATTTTGTTATACAGAACCTGTAAAGGAGATCTGTCTGCATTGCCTTAAGTAAGAAATTAGCTTCAATCAGAGCAGAATTGTCCAATGTCATTTCTGAGCTTTTATGTTCTAAAGAACATAAGGAGAAACCCGAAACAGTTTCACCATTTTCTTCCTGGTATACTTTAAGAAAACAACCCCAGACTGAAATCTCAATGAGGGCTGGCACTTTCTGAGGAGCCCAAGGGAACGAAGTCTTCCCAATCATATGCAGAGGGAGATAATCGTCTGGTCTCTTTTGTAAAACCACAGCAGAAATGTGGAAAAGCTTGCCACTCAAATGATTGCTTTGCCCTTCAAAGGGTGAAAGCCAGCCCTGAGCAGGGGGACCAAGCACACAAGTAACAAAAGCATTATCCTGCCTGCTTCCCTAGAGAAATTTCACCCTACAGGCTTGAACCTGCTCTCAGTGGAATGGTTCCCGCTGAGTTCAACAGTGCAGGATCAAGCCTTAGGCGTGATGTGGCAGGGTCAGGCACTCTGGTATATCATATTCCAATTCATTCATCACTGCAGAAATTTTTTGCAGCCAATTTGTCCTACGAAAGGCAACCAAACTTCTCTTCCTGTGTTTTCCCTCCTCCCGTGTCGTGGGTACCGCTGGTTTCCGTTCCTGCCGTTACTTCCTGAAGCTTCTGGTGGACGAGGTCGTGCTGACGCTGTAGGATTTGGTGGAGCCCCCGGAGGAGAAGCCGAGTGCTCCGCTGCCCATCCCCGCTCCCAGGCTGAGGACGCCTCCACGGACCCCTCCTCCCAGGAATCCACTGGAGCCACCTCCACCGCTGGAGGTGACCATGGCTGCGGTGCAGAGAGAAGCAAAGCAACCATAAGCATCAGGGAGCAGCAAAACCGAGCCTGGCACACTCCTTGAAAAGGGCATTTTTAAATCTCAGCAAGAAGATGAGAGCTTCCTAGGACCTCCTGCTAAACACAGCGCCCAGGACACGAAGATCTTGCTCGAGTTTGGCACAGAGCATTTAGCTCCAGTGTTCCACTGGATGCAGGGGGAGCTGCACACCCCCTCCTCCATCACTCAGAGTGGCTCAGGACCTCCTGCAGCATGGGGAACCCAGCACCATAAACCCACTGTCAGAAACACATTCAGCTCATCTCCTGGTGCACCGGACATGCCCACAGCCATCAGCAGCAATGATAAGTGGATGAATGGATGAAAAGTAGAGTCACTAATTAAAAGCTGCAGACAGCGTCTCCAAGACACCTGCTTATATCCAACATCCATGTAAGGCAAGTGACCAGTGCTTCCCAAGGTGGAAAGACACCCTCTAATGTCACCTTTGAGCTAGCTTCCAGTGCAGGCACTTATCTTTCTTTCAATTTTTCTTTATAGTGCACTTTTCTCCATACAAAAATGGGAAGAAGGAGACAGGGCAAGGGGGAGAGTCAATATTCCCCCAGTTTAACACTCATACAGATTCATTCATTCATTCCCCCATTTGTACAGATGAGCTGAAATCTGCCATGGAGCCAACACCACTATCAACTTCTGTCCTGGGGGAGCTCCCATTTAAGAAGAGGCTAATTAAGGCAGGGCACTACGAGGCTCCTGCATGCAGACCCAGCTGATCGCATCTGCATTTCCCATAGAAACTGTAAGAGTAACTATTATAAATTATAAAATCAACTCACAGATGTTGACGCTGCCAACTCCATCGCCAGCCAACCTGTTGGAGCAGAAAAACACAAAAGGCAGAAAGGAAGAGAACGGGTTAGACTCTGCATTACTCAGTGTTCCCCCAGGGCCTCGGTGCTGGAGATGAAGACAATGGCAGTGAGTTATTACCGCTGCTGTAAATAATTCAGACAAGATAAGTGTGCCATCCAGCGCTTTGTTCTGGCCCTACATTTACAAGCTTTTTTATCACCTCGGGGGGGAAGTGCTGAGAGAGCACAAGGAACTCTGGCCAAATTCTATGGGGATTTAAGCCACTTGGAAATCTTCCACAGCCTCAAATGTACAACGGAAAACAACTCTTATTTCCTTGTACGTTTTCATCAAACTATCCATTCTACCCCAGAGCTTGACAGCTTGGCTCTATGGCCAAAGCATTTCAGAACCAAAAATCAGTTTTAAAAGCAAGGTTTCCTCTTCCATGTTTCCTTCCTGAAGTTGGAACTGGGCCCTCGTGATGTCACCATGATACAAAGAGTTGGACCCTCCATCACGTAAACTCCACAAGCAGCACCCACCTGCTCTCCTCGCCCTCCAGCAGCTTCCTGTAGGTTGCAATCTCAATGTCCAGGGCCAGCTTGACGTTCATCAGCTCCTGGTACTCACGCAGCTGCCGGGCCATGTCCTGCTTCGCCTTTTGCAGAGCTGCCTCCAGCTCCTCCAGCTTTGTCCTGGCATCTTTGACAGCCAATTCACCACGCTCCTCAGCTTCAGCAATGGCAGCTTCCAGCTTGGCACGCTGCAGTGACAACGCAGAGCACGTCAGAGGGCATCTCACCACTCATGGGCTTCTGGCATCTACAGGCCAGTCCACCTGTGGTTCTGCAGAGCCATACAAACTCATGCCTACACATTTTTGGGGTCACTGGAGGGAGATCAGCCTGCGAAGGAAGCTCACCTCATTCCAGGACACATTATTCTGTAAAGCAATTCATCTGACTCTATTTCTCTGCACCTGCTACATTTTCAGAAGACTTTCAGGTTACCTTCACTTTCTCAGCCCACCCACACTGCACACAACAGCACAACGCTTAGGGTTAATGCAAGCTCAGGTTTTCTCCCTCTATGCCCCAGAGCTCGCTCACAGCCAGTTGGTCTCCAGTAAGCTTTGATGTGAGGCAAGCATGGACTCGAGCAGACCTGCAGTTAACAAACAATGCACATACCCCAGAAAGCATCCCTGTGGGGCTACATTGAGCTGGCAGCCTAATGCACTCCCACCAGTGCCCCTTGCACCTCCAGAAAGCTCCGTGTTTGGCAGGAAGGGCTCACAATGAACATATGTCTTATACTCTCATTCATTATTCAGGGAGCTGCACTGGGTCAGCTCTTTGCTCGTAAATGTATGTGGAAACATCCCTGCCCTGAAACCAAATAAACACAAATGGATGAATCACAATGGCTTATCTCCAGCCTGTGCACTGCTGGTTGTTCACAGCCAGCGTTCAGCCCCAAAATGGTCTGAGCCATGCACTGTTCTGGCTTTCACCAGCTGTACTGATAAAGCGATAACCGCTTCTGGAGAAAGCAAACAGAACTCCCACGCAGCTAAAAAATCCATTTGCCCAAACACGGTGTTCCCTTCTGCAGAAAGGGAGTGGACAAAGATCCCAGCAGCAAAAGGGCACAAGGAACATGTGTGGCTGAGCAGGCTGCTGCATTCAGCACTGCCCTTCGGAAAGGGCTCTGCATCACCCTACTTCTGCACTGCCAGGATGATAGTTCAGTTCCTTTTCAGCATCATCCTGCTTGTCTCAGGGTTTTTCCCCTCCTGCAGAACTGATGTCTTCTGGGGTGATGGCTGCAGCTATCCCAAATGGCTTCTAACATTAAGCCCTGTCCCCTGGTCCACCTGTTGCTGCTAAACCTACTGCTCTGCAGCAAGAGAACAAGGGCAGCTCCTCACCTGGGCCTTCGCATTTTCAATTTCACCCTGGAGCCTCTGGATCACGCGATTTATCTCTGTGATTTCATTCTTGGTGTTGCGCAGGTCGTCCCCGTGTTTCCCAGCAGTGACCTGCAGCGCTTCGAACTGCGACACAAGGAAGGATGGAGTCAAGACTGGCAGCTCACTATGGGCTGAAACCTCTCCCTACTCATCAAGCATAGGAGAAATGGAATAACAGAAGCTGTTACTGCCCTTCTCTCTCCCATAACTCACCTTGCTCTGGTACCAGGACTCAGCCTCTGCCCGGCTCCTGTTGGCAATATCCTCATACTGTGCTTTGACCTCTGCAATGATGCTGTCCAGGTCCAGGTTTCGGCTGTTATCCATGGACAGCACCACGGAGGTGTCAGAGATCTGGGCCTGCAGCTCACGAAGCTCCTGCCAGTTGCATTAACAACACTATTAATCACTGATAAGGGCCTCTCTTTCAGAAGCCAATTACAGAGAGAATCTGAGAAGAAAAGGAAAAGGGAGGCAGATAAAAGTTCATCAAAACAACCAGTAATTAAAAGGAAACCAGCTGAGTCACATTAATTGTGCAAAGCACAGCAGCAGAAAAGGAGCCACTTCTTATCACTCCCAGGCTAAGAACAAGCTGAATTCTCTCCTGAGATAAGATGTCAGCATGAAGTGCTAGCCTAAGAAGCCTGAGCATCAGCTCCTCAGCAAAGGGCCAAATTCCACCATCTTACACAAGGGTGCAATGTGCGTGCTTACATCAGTCTCTTATCTTGTAAATGACGCCAAAGTTAAATGACTCTGGGGCAAGGAGTTTTCCTTTCTCTCTCTCAGACAGCACAGAAATACAGACAGCAGTGCTTCAGCGCTGGGTATAATGCATTGCTTTTCTTGTTTTCATACTAACTGCAGAAATAACTAAGGCATTCCCTAGCCACGTTTGCAACAAATCCAACTCACATCCCAGACAGGGAAAAACTACTGTGAGAGCTCACAGAACCTGTACTTTACTTGCAGTTTAGTTTTGCTTACTCAATCTCTCCGCTACCCTTCTCATCTCTGGCAATAGCACAGTGATGCTCTCAGGTACCACTTGTGGTACTGCACTGCAGCACCCACAAGAAGCAGAAGGACCTTACCGCTTCGTAGAGAGATCTCAGGAAGTTAATCTCATCCGTCAGCGCATCCACCTTGGCCTCCAGCTCCACTTTGTTCATGTAGGCAGCATCCACATCCTAAAAAAGAGTGACGATCCAGTGAGGCTGATGGAGCTTTGGCGACCAAGTCCACCCAGACACTGCTGGCTTCAAAAGCAGCTGTGTGCCCAGCAAGTTCCCCACGTCACCTGCTCTCCATCCCACAACCCTCCAACCCCCCAGCATGCCCTAAAAGTTATCCACTGGTGCACTGAACTGCTGGTGTGCAGCTCCCTGTATCTTCTGCAGGGTTCACAGAATATCCCGAGTTGGAAGGGACCCATAAGGATCACCCATTTCAACCCAGTGGTCCTTGGACCATGCCTGGACCTGTGTTTGCATGGCCAGTGACAGTTGGGACAGCACAGACCACAAAAGCTGGGCCTCACGGTCTCTCTGACTTTTTAGGTTTTAAGAGTCAAGGCAGGAAAAGATACCCTAAAGAAATATATTGCCATAATGTGTGAGATGCATAAGGTCTAAACCCCCTTCCTTGTTCCTACAGCGACCCCGGTGCTCACATAGAAGCAGAAATGTGAGCTGCAGTTGGGTATCCAGGCAGAAGAGCAGCAAAGAGATTGGAGGAGCAGAAGGAGGAGAAGGCCTGCACCCATATTTGTTCAGACCCAGCTAATATCCAAGGCACGCACCTTCTTGAGCACCACAAACTCATTCTCTGCTGCTGTGCGCTTGTTGATTTCATCTTCGTATCTGCCAGGAGAGAAGGGAGAAGTTAGAAGTTAGAGCCTGGGTAAAAGGAGGCAATGTCTCAGTGAATTCCACCCTCTCACCCCATTCCTCCCTTTCTGAAGCACCTTGCTGGCCTGTGACTACCCAAGCAAGCCAGCTACAGGCAGAGGTTTGCTGCACCACTGAGGAATGTGCATTTTTTGCATTGAAGGTGCCACGTTTTAAAGGTATTGTTTGGACAAACTGATGCCTGAAAGCTGCTCTGATCCACACTGCCATCACCACTGAGCTGGAAAGCACTTCTCACCCACATCTTTCCCATTGCACTTCGTTTTCTGCTCCTCATCCCCACTCATGCTCAGCCCAGTGCTGGCCTGCAGGGCTGTGGTCTGAGTCCTGAGGCTCTCAGCTCCTTCCCTCGACCACTGAGAGAACAAATAAATAAAAATGCAGAAGGGATGCAAACATTCTGTACATTCACCTGCACTGATCAAGGGGCTGTTAAAGCTCTGCTCATTCTGCACTTCCTTACTCCAGGCATCCCAGCACATTGTGCAGGTGCCAATCACATGTAAGAGTTGATTGCAATTATTCTGCAGAGAGTGGCTCTCCTCTAAAGCCCCACAGACTTCTAATATTGGCCACATCCCTTCTTTAAGTGTCTGACTTGAGGTGCAATGACCTCAATTCTCAGCAGACATAAATCATGCTGCGCTGACTTTAAGGAAACCTCACAGATTTCTACCACCTGCAAGCCTGGCTCTCAAAGCCTGCTTTTCAGTGCTGTGTACAGCCAACCTGCTGACCCAAACAGCAAGAACCTGCTGCGTGGATCCAGTAAATCATCCATACAACAGAGCAGGAACCACTTTCACCAGCTGCTTTGGAATGGCTGCTGGCAAAGTTAGAGCACTGTTCTGTTTTATTGACCCAGTCCTTGCACGGCTAGTGCTGTAATTTGCCTTCTGAAGTGTGAGCTAGTTCAGTTTTAAGTCTTCATGTAATACCCCTATTGCTCTGCACTGGAAGCTTGCCCATCTATACTGGCACGAGCAGGTGTTGTCCTTCTGCAGGTCAATGAACTGCATCCGTTGCTATTGCAGAGCACTGCACAACACGGACGCTGCGCCTGTGCTGCATACACAGTGCATAATGAAAGGGAATCAGAGCCTGGCCTCTAGAAGAGGTAATCAGAGAGATGTACAAATAAAATAAACAAAATAAAACCCAGCACCACTTGCGTTTTTCTAGAATGGCTTGCTGAGCTCTATTTCCAGGGGGGAGCTCCGCCCAGCTGCTCAGTGCAGCACCAAGAAATCATTCTGTGCTCTCCATAACTCCCACGGAAAGCCCAGCACACCCTGCACAGAGCCACGTGGGCAGCACTATCCAGAGCATTCCTACCCTTGCTTACTTTGAGCCACACCCTGAGTCGAGGCAGTGACCAAATAAGGGACCAAACTGCATCCCCTGGAGCCTCGTGCGTATCAATCTCCTCCCCTACCTGAGATACCGGTGGAGAATGGCTGTGTGAATTGGATGTACAAAAATGAGGCAACAGGCACATAAAGGGCTACTCATGTTTTAGGTATTTGACTCAGGAGATGAGATTTTCTTCATACAAATGGGGAAATGGGTTCTGAATTTCAGTTTTTAAATCCTTGCTCCAGATACAACACCAGCATCTTGGGCCCCTAATTGCTGCTTCCCTCCACATGTAGGGTTTTGCTTCTCAGCAAGGACCCCAAAGCAGGAGGGATCAATATGCACCTGTACACCTTGTATTCATGTGATATGCAGCTAAAATTAGGGCTGCAGCTCCTCTGGGTGCAAACCAGCTCCTTGCTGCTGCCCTGCAGAGAAACATGGTGCAACTGTGGAGGAGCACAGAGTAACTGAGCAGGGCTGGGAGAACATCATTCCCATGCTCCTCCTTGGGAAGTGCTGGGTATTGACTTTCCCTAAACACACCCTGGGGATTATCAGATCTGTTTGCTTTCAGTTCCTGCTTGATCCAGTTTGCCAGCTCCCTCTTTTCTTTCTTTCCTTTCAGGCATTTCCCTGTAGAGCTGCACTGGGCACAAAGGCTACTTTCTTGATGGCACTCCTCACAAGCAACATGATTCGGACAGAAAAACTGCTAAAAAATAATGCAAATCACCTGTTCCATTGCCTCCCCATGGAACAAGCAGCAATTCACCCACTGCCTGCAACCTGCAGAGCTCCTATGGGACTCCTACAGACCCAGACAGTCCAACCCAAAGTAGGAATCGACCCCTGAGGAGGCTGCAAAGGAAAGCCAAGGGGATGGAGCATGTGGGAGCAAGGTGCCAGGAACACCACACGACCCAGGCAGCTTCCTTGGATAGACACCTAGCAAAAAAAAAATCATCCTCCCTAGGAGAAAAGCTGAAGACACCTCTCCCAGTCTAACTGCTCAGCTATACCGTTATACAGCTGGATTATACATTACTTGGTCTTGAAATCCTCAACAAGATCCTGCATGTTCTTCAGTTCACCCTCCAAACGCCCTTTGTCATTTAGCAACCCATCCAGCTGCCGCCTCAGGTTGGTGATGTACGCCTCAAACATGGGGACAATGTTACTCCGGGTGGTCTTCTGGTCCTGGAGCAGGCTCCATTTGGTCTCCAGCATTTTGTTTTGTTGCTCCAGGAACCGGACCTGCAGAGAAACCAAGGGGTCATTTGTGAAAGGGTGGGGAAGGGGGGAGCTGATGCTGCAGAGCTTGGATGCTGGGGGATGCGTGGGCTGTGGATGGTATCTGAAGGATTCACTGTCTTGATGGGAAGCACCTAAATTCTGAAGGGTGATAAAGACCAGGGGGAGCACGGCTGCTCTGGGGTTTGCCTTACAGCACTGAGGCTTTGTTTGAATTAAAGATAAGGAGATTCTGTTTGCCTGACGCGTAAGAGAAACCACTCAGAGACCACAGTGTCAGCCAATTAAACCCAACTCCACGGCTGGATTCCTAACATTTTGAGGATGCCGGAGCTGGTTTACAACCCAAGGTACACAGTCTATTGGTGGGAGATAACAGAGCTGCAGAGGTGCAGGGCAGTGCAAACAAACACAGCAAGACCTGACTTACATCAAAGGTCTGTTCTACAGGGTCAGCTCCCCTCCGAGGAGCACTCCCCTCCGATTTGGTGGTGGTGTGCCTGGCTGCAATGCCAGCTAAGCAAAGGGGGTGCAAAGCTGACCTAAGCAGGGCAGAAACCTCTGCTGACAGCAGCACAAGCAGGGATTTAATAACGGTTATGAAACTGCAGGAAAATCACATCAGGTTGGTGAAGCCCCCACCCCATTCACGAACCCCCACCCCATTAAGTGAGCCTCGGGTCAGGCCCGCTTTCCAGCACAGCGCAGTCAGCCTCACCTTGTCGATGAAGGAGGCAAAGCGGTTGTTGAGGGTCTTGATCTGCTCCTTCTCCTCCTTGCGCACCCGCTGGATGTTGGGGTCGATCTCCAGGTTGAGGGGGGTCAGGAGGCTCTGGTTGACGGTGACCTCCTGGATGCCCGCCCCGGGGGAGATGGCCCCGCCGAACCCCATGCCGCCGTAGCCGTATCCAGAGCGAACGCTGTAGGAGCTGCTGCCTCCGAGGGAGATCCGCTTGTTGGCGGAGCCCAGGTTGTAAAGGCTGGAGCTGCCAAAGCCCCCTGCCTTGCCAAAGCCACTGCCTCCACGGACGGAGGAGACAGAGCTGACCCGCACTTGGCTGACCCCTGGGACGGCCACGGAGCGAGAGCTGAAGCTGACGGAGCGGGACATGGCTGCTGCGGGTCCTGCTGTATCCCCTGTCCTTAAATCTGAGGGAAGCTGTGCTAGAGACCAGGGCAGGGAGCAAGTGAGCTCTCCTGCCTCGCTTCCCCTTTTATCCGTTAGGAGAGCTGGGCTTGGCTCGAGGGCAAAAGAGGGATCGTTTTACTGCCTGCAGAGCTGGGTGTGCCTGGCAGCCCTCCCACCCTCCGTCAACCTGCTGAACCCGAAGGGAAGGGCCGGGGAAGGGGGACAGGACACACCTGGCGCCCGGTGCTGGCGCTCAGAGCCAGCTTTGTTCCGCAGCTCCCCGTGTCCCTGCCACCAGCACAGCGGAGGGACGTGAAGCGCTGGGCTCTTCCGAGCGACCACAGCAGAGGTGCAGCGGGACAGGGTCGGTCCCCGTTTCCTCAGGGCTTCTCTATTCCTCCCTGCTTGCATAAGGGGATGCTGAAATGAGAAGAGGGGGAATAGGCATTGATTTTCCACTCGTTGCAGAGTAGGCAGCCCCCTGTACAGTAGCAGAGAGGAGATTAGGGGCCTTAGCTCAGTTTCAGGTGCAGCCAAGTTAGATACATACATACAACCACATACTGCCCAGCCAGTCTGCTCTGCGCAGAACAAGAGATGCCCCTGGACACCGCATTTTTGCCATCTTTCCCCTGTGAGCTCTGAAATAAAGGTGCTTCTGGTGGGTTGTGCTTTGCAGGTGGAAATACCCAACACGTCAGTGCAGACTGAAAAGGAATCACAGAATCATTCGGAAAGGATCCTTAAAGGCCATTTAGCCCAACACCCCTACAATGAACAGAGACAGCTGCAGCTCCATCAGGCTGCTCAGAGCCTGGTCCAGCCTGGCTGGAGGAAACCGGACAGATTCCTGCTTAAACCCCAGGGCTCCCACGCAGAAGTTGCAGAGATGCAAGAAATGGTTTTACAGGCTTTCCGCATTTTTTGATCGCCTTCAAGGGATACACATCTTTACAACCAGGTCATAGATCTTCCAGAGATCTCAAAGTCGGGCCAGAATATGTCATCACTCAGATCTTCCTCCCATCAGGACATGGAGATAGCACTGGCTCCATTTCTGGCCACAGCCTTCCCCGGGTATGCGCTTCCTTCTTTGTGCAGAGAACCTGAGCTGGCTGCAGATCCCAGCTACCAAAAGGAAACTCCCTTTTGAAAAAGGGAAAGGGGGAGATGGAGCCTGACAGAGACAGATGAGGAGAGATCCCTCCCTGCCATGAGAGCCGCTTCAGCTTTCAGCAGCAAAAAATAAGATCCACTGAGTGCAAAGCAAACTTCCACGTTCCACACAGCCAGCTCTGGTTGATCTGATGGCTGATGCAGACAGGACAGGGTTCGTTGCATCTGTATGCAGCTACCTACAAGGCAGAAGTCTCCAGCTGTGTTACTTGGCTTAAGGTCCTTCCAAGCACATAGAGAGGCCACTCTCCTGCAACTCCTCTGGGATGTCATAAGAGGAAGGGAACTGGATCTGAAAGTGCCACTTGAGAGCCCTGCTTTGGCAGGAATTACCCGCAACAAGGCAAGCTCTAACTGTGGATTTTGTCAGGCTGCTTTCCAGCCTCAGCTGCCCTGCATCAGCAGATGGGATTTTTGCACAATGCAGCATGCAAACCAGAAAGCAATCCAGCCAGGTAAAATACAACTCTGCTGCCAGATAAACTGTCATAAAGGCAAACCTGTTCCCAGCAACCTCCGAGGAAACAATGGTTGGGCAGTCAGAGAACTGAACCTCACCCTGCTTTGCACTACCAGGGGCCAGATCCACAAAAAGCCAGTCTTCTAATTGTAATTACCACTGCACAACACCACTGATGTCAGATGAAGATGAGTCTGTTGAGTTTGCCTTCCCAAGTTCCCCCGCTCTGTTCTGTATCATTAGCGACCCATGCGAATGACCCCCATGGGATTCAGGTTTGGTGACACAGCAGACAACATACAGACCAGCTAAACACCCTTTGAAGAAGTGAGTGCTTGGACACTGTGACCATTCTGCTTGGTGTCACAACAAGCCAACCCTACCCACCCCAACCAACTCGCTGCTGTGCACCGACGCTCACAGAGCCACAGATGATAAATCCCTCCATGAATCCTACATCAAGTATACCAAGTTTTCTACTCCAGCCCTGAAAGCACAGAAGAACCCCATCAAATATGGCCACATCCTGACGGAAGAGGAAGAAATCTTTGCAGATGAGCATAATCACTTTAAGAACATGTAATTGTGCCGACCAACGTCGGTCTGCTGTTTCCTCACACTTAGTCGGTATCCGTGGGCTATCTCTTGCTGTCTGTTTAGACTGCAATGTTTGCTTTGAAAGCTTTCTGGAGCTGGGAGTGCCCTTAGGTTTTGTGTTTGCACAGCACGGTCCCAGTTTGCGATTACTGCTCCAAAGTGCTTCGGCAGTGAGTCATCAATAAATGAGCTAGCGTCCTAACGACGAGCAGTGTTTTTGGTGGTCTGATAACCAGGGGCAATCATGGGACCATCAGAGAATGACACTGTCAGGCTGTTATTCATTACACCAGTACCCAAATGCAATGCCAATGCTGGTGCTTGCAGCCATAAAGCTGCCATGCTGCTGGTGATATCCCGCATGCTGCGATCACTGCTCCCTCTCCTCCCAGGATCTGGCTCCTAGAGGAGGCCCAGCAATGAACACTTGCAGCTCCTCAGCTATTGCTATGAATGCTGAGAGGAAACTTGTACAGCACTTGCGGTTCGGGGCAGTAAGAGAACACCTACAGCGTGATGTACAAACACAAGCCACATCAAGACAAAGTGGTTAATTCACATGAAGGATTACTGAGTTGGACTTTCTGTGTCACTGGGGCAATAAAGCTCAATGCAATGACACAGCTCAGCAGCACAGTATCTCAATGACAGGAAAGCAGCTTTTCCAGAAGGCCGCCGGTTCAAAGGATTCAATGTTCCAGAGGTTGGTACCTCGGTACAGTTCATCACCCTCCTGCTGTAACTCAGGGCCCTACGCCTAACTTCAGTCTGTTTAATTGGTGTCTTTCATCTTCTGCCACTGCCCATTTCTGAAGAATTGAAGCGATTCCCTTGAGCTTCATACTGTCTTCCTGTTAACATTAATTCACGCTCTTTTGGGCTTATGTTGATAAACTGAATCCTTGCACCTCTCAGAATCCAGAGGCTTCTCCGGAAACCTCGAATCCCTGCTGTGGCCTCCCTGCTCCAATGCTCATGGCGAGGTGCAGAGGCCACACACTCATGCAATTTGCACTGCGAAGTCATGCAGTTTTACATATGGAAATTTTGCTCACCACTCTTACAGCCAGCAGCTCTAACAGCTTCATGTCTCCACCAGCACTGGAAGCTCCAAAAATGGGGCTCACCTCTGCTACACTGCATCTCCTAGCTACGTTTCTCCTTCTTGCAGAAAAGCTGGGCAGACTTAGTGTTGAGGGGGGCACCTCAGGACCAGCAGGAACAGCTGGAACACCTGGAGGCTGCTTTCCCAGGGTGACAGCAAGCTGCTGCAGAGCAGAGCCAGCACCACGTTAACAGCATGGCTTCCAAAAGCTGCTGCCTTCACTGCAGGAGCTGCACTGCCCTGTTCCTCCTTTTACCTGAAACAGTAGTCCAAAACCAGAGGCTTTTAGATCACAGAATCATAGAATGATAGGATGGTTGCATTTGAATGGTCCTTCAAGATCATAGAACCATAGGATGGTTGGGTTGGAAGGGCCCTTCAAGATCATAAAACCATAGGATGGTTGC